>NC_141800.1:9195768-9346245 GCF_057944985.1 Cucurbita pepo subsp. pepo | reverse complement strand
GGCGGACAGATAGGTGGCACCAATGTTGTCACACCACAGGCTAGGCGCTCGTGCTTGCAACATCTCGAGCTCACGCAAGAGGACTTGGATCCAGATTAATTCGGCAGTGGCATAAGCAACCGCGCTCGTGCTTGCAACATCCTGAGCTCACGCAAGAGGACTTGGATTCGCCCTCCGTACTAGAATAAGAAACTGTCGATTATTTCCTTGAACTCCAGGAGATAAGATTGCCACCAAAGATATCAATAGTGTCATGTAGATAACGGAGTGTCATGTAAACTGATGGGGTCCAAAGTTCCGAACCTCCATTTGCTTATTTTTTCTTTAAACACTCGTAGAAAAACTAACTATTTGGGCTCTAGAATGTTTGATATGGAGGTTGGGATAGAGATATATATACTAAATATTTATATATAGTAGACGTAGAAAAACTAACCATTTGGGCTCTAGAATGTTATATGGAGGCTGACTATTCATAGTAAAGATGTGATAGAGATATATATACTAAATATTTATGTAGAGTAGGTAGAAAAATTAACTATTTGGGCTATATAAGGTTGGATATGGAGGCTGACTATTTATAGGAAAAATCGGATAGAGATATATATACAAATATTTATATATAGTAGACGGTTATATCTGTTAAATCTATATATATATATATATATATATATATATATATATATATATATATATATATATATATATATATATATATATAATAAACTGAAATCATATATATACCCATTAGTCAGTGTTTTCAAAAGGTATATTTCTCATTCTTCATGTCTCTCTTTGCATACCTTGAAGTCATTAATATAAAACTTTTAGTCAATATTTCTTCTTACATTTTCTCTATCAAGTTCTTTGTGTTCATTTAGATTGAGTGTGTGCGTTGTTGTGTGATCCTAATAACTGGTATCAGAGCGAGGTGAGATTCACCACGATATGTGAAGATGGAAAGTTCAAAGACAAGAATTGAAAAGTTTGATGGATTCGAAATCAGTTTCTAAAGATGCAGATTGAAGATTATATGACCAGAAAGATCTTCAGAAACCCCTTTTGAGGGTGAAGTAGAATAGCGTGACCACGGAGGACTGGAAGCTCAAGGATCATCACGCCTTAGGGTTGATCTGGTTGACTCTGTCTAGAAACATGACGTTCAACATCATCAAAGAGAAGACGACATCGGGCCTATTGAGGGTGTTGTCAAATATGTACGAAAATTCGTTGGCTATGGATAAGGTGCATTTGATCTAGACGTTGTTCAATCTACAAATGTCTGAAGGTAGCTTTGTTGCAGATCATATAAATTAGTTCAACGTGATTGTCAGTCAATTGAGCTTAGTGGAAATTATGTTCAAAAATGAAATTAAAGCATTGATTTTGATGTCAACTTTACCCGAGTCGTGGTATACTGTTGTTGCTACAATCAACAGTTCATGAGGATCTGATAAATTGAAGTTTGATGAAATTCGAGATGTTAGTGAAAGTATTCCCAAACGAGAAGTAAATTAAAAAGCCCAAACAAACATGAGCGATCAAAATCAAGGAATCGAGAAAAATCTCCAAACAAACCGAACGTAAAGTGTTGAAATTTTGGAGAAAAATGACAATTTCGAACAGATGGTACAAAATTGAAGAAAAGAAAAATCATAAATTTCAAGATGACATTGATTTTATATATTCAGCAGAAGATACTGAGAATGCTCTATTTCGTAGCATGAATAGCCCAATTGAATATATGGATTTTAGATACAGTTGCATCGTTTCATTTGTCTTCAAGTAAGGAATTGTTTCAAAATTTCAAATATGGAAATTTTGGGAAGGTGTGATATGAACTGAGAGACATCAATCATACAATATACTTCAATGAAGATGTGAAGAAAAGGTTGTCAAAATTATCAAAATATGTTTCAATTCATGCTACATTGAAGAAGAATAAAGTTTGATTGTTGTAAATTTTGGGTGGGTTATAATTTAGAGTAATTTAGAGTTATTGTATTTTAAGACTTTTTATTTCATTTCGGTTACATTTACATAATGGCTAATTATGGCCATAAAGTGTGAATGTTACAACTTTTGGAATGCCTTTAATAGTTTCATTTTGAGGCTATATAAAGCCATGTATGTTGTATTTGTAAGGTAGACTTGGAAAATATAGAAAGAAGCATTTGTGCTTTTCCTTAGCCAATGGCTAAGTTTCTTTGCAATTCTATGTAGTTTAGATTGCATGTAGAATCATTCAAGCTCGACATGATCAATCTTGCTTGTGGAGTAATTCGAATCTCAAACAAGTGTTTGAGATATTTGATCAACAAGAGTCATTCAAGCTAGACATGATCGATCTTGCTTGTGGAGTGATTCGAATCTCAATCAAGTGTTCTTGCCTTGAGATATTCGATCAACAAGGTAATCCGAATCTTATTCCCCTTGTATTGATTCCTTATCTTATCAAGGTGTATCTTGCCGACAACAAAACATTGGAGATTGAAGGGAAGAGAGATGTCTGCATACAAACTCTAGCAAGAAATAGGTGGATGTTATAGGATGTTAGATATATTCCTGATCTCAAGAAGAATCTGATCTCTTTTGGTCAGTTGAATAGCACAAGTTATGCAGCCGAGTTTGGAAAGAGTTTGGGGAAGATTGTGAAGGGTGTCATGGTGGTAGCATGACACAAAATCTGGAACCCTATACACCACTGTAGGGTGTATAAACATGGTTGTTATTGCTAAGAGTGCTTTCAATTAAAGTCTACTTGAATTGGAAGCACTCTGAGCAACAACAATCATGTTTATACACCCTAAAATAGTGTCAATAGACTTGCACATATGAGATTCAAAGAAATGAAGATGATGGCTCCAAATGGAGTTTAGAAGGCTTAAAATCTATTGATATGGGTGTTTGTGAGAGCTGCGTTATGAAAAAATATAAACGAGTTAGCTTCACAAAAGCTACCAGAGAACCATAGAAAGTGCGATTGGAAATGGTCCATACAGACGTTTAGGAACCATCTCCAGTCTCATCTTTTCTAGTACCAAAATTTCATTGGTTATATATGTCTCGCACTCTGTAGCAACAACTCTCTGTTTTTTTAAGGCTATTCAGATATCTCACTACCACTCTTTTCCTCCTCACCATATCTAGATAGTATAACTTTGATTCAGTATTGTCTTTTATCGTTAACATCCACAACAAGAATATTTGGTCTAGTGGTATGATTCTTGCTTTTGGTGGGAGAGGTTTTGAGATCAACTCTTGAATTTTCCCTTTAATATAAAAGGCCTAAGAATGTATAAATCCAATGCACTTAATTTGTTTCACTTTGTGTTTTCTTAGGTAAAAAAAATTATTAATTAAGAATTTCGTGTTTTGTTTCACTTTGTGTTTTTGTAGGTAAAATAATTTATTAATTAAGAATGTCGTGTATCAATCCAATGCACTTAATTTGTTTCACTTTGTGTTTTTTTAGATAAAACAACTTATTTATTAAGAATTTGGTGGTTTGTTTCACTTTGTGTTTTTGTAGGTAAAACAATTTATTAATTAATGATGTCATGTATTGATTGAAAAGTTAAAAAGGTTGATGATTTTCTTTTCGTTAAATCCTTGAACTTCCTCTTATACAAAAAGACCTACCTCACCGTGTTGAACTTCCTTTTAGCTCATCAACTCCAAACAAATATAGATTTCAAACTTGAGATAAAAAATCATATCGAGTGAGAGCTAAAAATGATAGATGTTCAAGAAGGGAAATTCGGTCTAGTGGTATTATTCTTTCTTAGGGTGTGGGAGGTCCTGAGTTCACATCTTAGAATGCTTTTGTCCTTAATTCTCTTATTACTTTGGTCATATGGTTATGAAAATTTGAGATTGCATTTACTCACCCATTTTTTCTAGCATGAGATGGCAATCCCATTATAAATATTGTTAAATGGTAGCAAGGGACGAAGTATGATTAAATAGTAGCAAAGAATGCTCTATTATAAATATTGTTAAATGGTAGCAATCTTATGGTGGCAATGCAGCACCCGACTATTATAAATATTGTTAAATGGTAGCAATCTTATGGTGGCAATGCAGCACCCGACTATTATAAATATTGTTAAATGGTAGCAATCTTATGGTGGCAATGCAGCACCCGACTATTATAAATATTGTTAAATAGTAGCAAAGAATGGTGGGCGGCTTCAACCAAAATAATTAATTATTATAAATATTGTTAAATGGTATCCAAGGACGGTATTATAAGTTTTTTCTAACATGAGATAGCAATCCTTTTATAAATATTGTTAAATGGTAGCAAAGAATGGTGGCGGCTTAACCAAAATAATTTGAGGTGGGTCATTCATAATCTCAAAGGTACCAAATAGATTTTAAAGCACAAAAACATATGGACAAATTTTAAATATAGAGGCGCATAAAACATATGAACTAGCAACTAAAAAGGATAGATTCACTACAAGGGCATTTGGTTAGTGGTATGATTCGATTCTCGAAATGCCGCCTACAATTATATCAAGTTGAACAAAGACATAAAGATGTATGGAAAAAAAAGGGATCGACCCTAACTTCAAAGGCATTACACCCACACAGATTCTCTATTCCACTGATCTCCCAATAGTAGTTTTACCTAGGTCATCTGTCGTCACAATCCTTTTTAGGAAGATGCACCCAAAAAAATCGGTAGAGTATTCGCTTAGCATGCAAGAGGTACGGGGATGGATACTTTGCATTTGCATCTCTAGAAGAAACTAATTGTTATTAATATTGGGGATGGATGTAGCTCACATGGTTTTATTTCTATTCAATCTTTTCTTATTTTGACATAGAGCAGAGATATTCTTTTATTTTCACTATTATTGGTGATGGTATGTTTAGGATTTTATGACATAAGAATTGTGGGGACGTAGCTCAGATGGTAGAGCGCTTGCTTCGCATGTGAGAAGTACGGGGATTGATACCCTGCATCTCCAAAGGAATCCTACTACCAAATATTCTATTTCTATTTCAAATTTTTCTTATTTATGACATAAGTAAGGATAGTTTTCATTTTCACTATTGTTGATGATGGGCCGTTTAAGATTTTGTCATGTAAGAATTGTTGGGATGTAGCTAAGATGGTAGTGTGCACTCTTTGCATGCAAGAGCCACGGGGATCGATACCCCGATACCCCGACATAATGAGCAGAGATATTTTAAGAATTATATGGATGTAGCTTAAATGGTAGAGCGCTATCATGCATCTCTAAAGGAAAACTATCAATTATTAATATTATTTATGACATAATGAGCAAAGGTAGCTTAAATGGTAGAGCGCTATCATGCATCTCTAAAGGAAAACTATCGATTATTAATATTATTTATGACATAATGAGCAAAGGTAGTTTTCCATTTTCACTATTACAGATGACGGGACGTTTATGGTTTTGTGGTGTAAGAATTGTGGGGATATAGGTAAGATGATTTAATGCACTCTTTGCATGCGAGAGGTACGGGGATCGATACCCCACATCTCCAAAAGAAATTATTTGTTAAAATATTTGTTATTAATATTTTATTGCTATTAAATCTTTCCTTATTTATGACCTAGTGAGCAGAGATAGTTTTTCATTTTCAATATTATTGGTGAGATAGTTTTTCATTTTCACTTTTATTGATGACGTGACGTTTGGGGTTTTGTGATGTAATAATTGTGGGGATGTAGTTCAGATGGTAAAATGCTTTCTTTGCATGCAAGAGGTACGGGAATCGATACCCCACATCTCAAAAAGAAACTAATTGTTATTACTATTTTATTTCTACTCAATCTTTCCTTATTTTATGATATAATGAGCGGAGATATTTTTCATTTTCACAATTATTGATGACAGGATGTTTTGAATTTTCTGATGTAAGAATTGTAGGGATGTAGCTCAAATGGTAGAGCTTCCCACGTGGGAAGTACGGGATCGATACCTTGCTTCTCCAAATGAATTGATTACTACATATATTATTTCTTTTCAATCTTTTCTTATATACAACATAATGAGTAGGGATAATTGTGGGGATGTAGCTCAAATGGTAGAGTGCTCACTTTGCATGTGAGAGGTATAGGGATCAAGAACTCAGATGATAGAGGACTCTTTGCATGTGAGAAATAGGTTTTGTGATGCTAGAATTGTGGGGATGTAACTCACACGATAGAGCACTCTTTGCATGTGAGAGGTATGGGGATCGATACCCCGCATCTCCAAAGGAATATTTACACAGTTGAAGTTGCAAGCATCATTAGATGAGTTGTTAGAAAACTTTATTTATTTTTAATTGATAAAGTATGTAATGGTCAAATTGACCTCGTCTTTGGGAAAAATTCAAAACTTTATTTATTTTTAATTGATAAAGTATGTAATGGTCAAATTGACCTCGTGGGGAAAATTCAAAGGGATTGAGATTAAATCTAGGCCACGAACTTCTCTTGTGGGGAGACTATAAATATCCTCAAATTATTATGTAAAAATCAGATTTTAGAGGAATGAAGATCAATTTAAGAAGTTCCCCTTAAAATACGAGCATTATCTCTACCATTTCTAATCATTATCTCTACCATTTCTAATTTCAAGCAATTGTTAGGGGTAGAATTGCACATGAGTCTATCAAGTTCGATTGTGTGGTTGAGTGAAATTCTCAACCTTCTACTTATTTTTCGGGATTTCTTCTCTTCCTATTGATTTTAATTTATCCTAATACAAACAAGTTTATTTTTTTAGGAAATGTATTAAGCACATGGGTTTATTAATTACGGTGAACTTTTGTTTAAAATGAACTAAATACAAATGGAGTAAGTATATATACCAATAAAAGAGGAATTATGTGTACTAGCACTTTTTTTTTCTTTTTTTAACTTGAGATAGAAGTAAACCTAGTAGTAAAATAAAACTACATAAACTTAAAAGAAGAATATTGTAAAAGGTAGTAAAGAAGTAGTTTTGACATATCAATATAGGTTTTGAAAACTAAAATTTAAAAATTTAAAAATTTAAAAATTTAAAAAAATAAAAAAATGAATATGAAATAAAAGTCGTTTTCAAAAACTTAGTTTGGGGTGAAATTTTACTCAAAATTCAAACGTATTGTTTCAATATCTATCCCAAATGAATGCATATGGTTTAGTGGCAATGCAGCTTCAACCAAAATAATTTGAGCACGGTCATTCATAATCTCAAAGGTACAAGGTAGGAATTATAGGATATAAACTTTATTTATGTCAATATTTTTTAATAATATTAATTGAAATACATCCAATTGATTTGAAGAATAAATTCTATTATGTGATGGACAATGTGAAATTAACGTGACAATAATAGTAGGTTCTAAAGCACAAAAAAACACGTGGATAAATTTCAAATGTTGAGGCACACAAAACACATGGACTAGCAACTAAAAATGATTGATTCACTACAAGGGCATTTGGTCTAGTGTTATGATTTTCGCTTCCGGGTGTGAGAGGTCTTGAGTTTGATTCGCCCCACAATTATATAAATTTAAATAGTTTGTTGTTTCTTTGTTGGGTTGTTGGTTTATTTGATAACCCTTGAATGTTGGAATAATTCAATATTAATATGCCTTACAAGTGAAAATTAGCTAGCTAGATTGGATCTTCTTCTTCAAAGACTTGGTGCTCCTTATGAAACATATGTATACTTATCATCTTAGGAAACACTCTTAGGAAACATATGTATACTTATCATCTTAGGAAACAAAAATTAAGGCGAGCAACCTAGTGCTTTATTAAATTAGGTTGAGTGGTGGGTCACGACCCTCATGATTACCATCCCAAGAAAATAACTCAAAATGCGATAATCTTTTTCATGTGTTCATTAACTTACCCGATGATAATCTTTTTCATGTGTTCATTAACTTACCCGATGATAATCTTTTTCATGTGTTCATTAACTTACCCGATGATAATCTTTTTCATGTGTTCATTAACTTACCCGATGATAATCTTTTTCATGTGTTCATTTTCACTATTATTGATGACAAAACGTTTAGGGTTTTGTAACATAAGAATCTCGAGGATGTAGCTAAGATGGTAGAGCACTCGCTTTGCATGCGAGAGGTATGGGGATTGATACCCCGCATCTCCAAAATAAAACTATCTATTATTAAATATGTTATTTCTTTTTAATTTTTCCTTAGTTATGACATGTTGAGTAACAATATTTCTTCATTTTCACTATTATTGATGACGGAAAATTTATGATTTTGTCACACAAGTAGTGTAGGGATGTAGCTTAGATGGTAGAGCTTAGCATGTGAGAGGTATGGTGATTGATACCCCACATCTCCAAAAGAAACTATTTTTTATTAATAAATTATTTCTATTCAATTTTTCCTTATTTATGACATAATGAGTAGATATATTTTTTCATTTTCACTTTTATTGATGACGAAAAATTTAATGTTTTGTGAAGTAAGATTCATGGGGATGTAGCTTAGATGGTAGAGCACTCGCGTTGCATGAGAGAGGTATGGGGACTGGTACCTCGCATCTCCAAAGGATAACTATCAATTATTAAATAATTATATATTTTCAATTTATTTTTATTTATGACATAATGCGTAGAGATAGTTTTTCATTTTCACTGTTATTGATGACGAGACATTTAGGGTTTTGTGACGTAAGAATCATGGGGATGTAGCTCAGATGGTAGAGTGCTCGCGTAGCATGCGAGGTATGGGGATCAATACCTCTTATCTCCGAAAGAATTTATTCATTATTAATATTTTATTTCTATCCAGTTTTTCCTCTCATCACTGAAGAAGCTATTCCTTATTAATATTTGATTTCTATTCAATTTTTCCTTATTCATGACATGATGGGTAGCAATATTTCTTCATTTTCACTATTATTGATGACAGAAAATTTAGAGTTTTGTGATATAAGAATTGTGGGGATGTAGCTTAGATGGTCAAGTGTTTGCTTAGCATGCGAGAGGTACGGGGATTGATACCCTGCATCTCCAAAGGAATCCTACTACCAAATATTCTATTTTTATTTCAAATTTTTCTTATTTATGACATAATGAGCACGAATAGTTTTCATTTTCACTATTGTTGATGATGGGACGTTTAGGATTTTGTCAGGTAAGAATTGTTGGGATGTAGCTAAGATGGTAGAGTGCACTCTTTGCATGCAAGAGCCACGGGGATCAATACCCTCGCATCTCCAAAAGTAACTATTTGTTATTAATATTTTATTTTTATTTAATCTTTCCTTATTTACAACATAATGAGCAGATATATTTTTTCATTTTCACTATTATTGATGATGGGAAGTTTAAAGGTTTTGTGATGTAAGAATTGTATGAATGTAGCTTAAATGGTAGAGCGCTTGCTTTGCATGCGAGAGGTACAAGGATCGCTATCATGCATCTCCAAAGGAAAACTATCAATTATTAATCTTATTTATGACATAAGGAGCAAAGGTAGTTTTTCATTTTAACTATTATTGATGACGGGAGGATTAGGGTTTTGTAGTATAAGAATTGTGGGGATGTAGGTAAGATTATTTAGTGCACTCAGTGGTACACGGGTCGATACCCCACATCTCCAAAAGAAATTATTTGTTATTAATATTTTATTTCGATTAAATCTTTCCTTATTTATAACCTAATGAGCAGAGATAGTTTTTCATTTTCAATATTGTTGGTGAGATAGTTTTTCATTTTCACTTCTATTAATGACGTGACGTTTAGGGTTTTGTGATGTAATAATTTTGGGATGTTGTTCAGATGGTAGAATGCTTTCTTTGCATGCAAGAGGTACGGGAATCGATACCCCACATCTCAAAAAGAAACTAATTGTTATTAATATTTTATTTCTACTCAATCTTTCCTTATTTATGACATAATGAGCGGAGATATTTTTTTATTTTCACAATTATTGATGACGGGATGTTTTGGGTTTTTTAATGTAAGAATCGTGGGGATGTAGCTCAGATGGTAGAGCTTCCCACGTGGGAAGTACGGGATCGATACCTTGCTTCTCCAAATGAATTGATTTTTAAATATATTATTTCTTTTCAATTTTTTCTTATTTACGACATAATAAGTAAGGATAATTGTGGGGATGTAGCTCAGATGGTAGAGCGCTCGCTTTGCATGTGAGAGGTACGAGGATCGATACCTTGCATCTCCAAATTAAAACTATGATAGAACACTCTTTACATGTGAGAGGTGTGGGGATTGATACCCCCATCTCTAAAGGGAAGAATATCGATTATTAAACGTATTATTTCTTTTCAATATTTACTTATTTATGACATAATGATATGGTAGAGCTCGCTTAGCATGTGAGAGGTGCGGGGATTGATACCTCCATCTCTGAAGGAAGACTATCGATTATTTAATGTATTAATTTTTTTTCAATATTTTCTTATTTATGACATAATGAGCAAAAATAGTTTTTCATTTTCACTATTATTGATGAGACGTTTAGGATTTTGTGATGTAAGAATCATTGGGATATAGCTCATATGGTAGAGCGCTCCATGTGAGAGGTGAGGGGATTGATATCCTGCATCTCCTATAGAAACTATATGAGCAGAAATTCATTTCCTAAAGAAACTATTCGTTATTAATATTTTATTTCTATTCAATTTTACCTTATTTGTGACGTAATGAGCACAAATATTTTTTCCTTTTCACTATTATTGATGACGGGTAGTTTTGAGTTTTGTTATGTAAGAATTGTGGGGATGTAGCTAAGATGGTAGAGTGCTCTATTTGCATGCGATTGGTATGGGGATCGATACCCCGAATACCCAGCTCTATATTCATAAATGCTCTATAATATAGTGGTGCTTTAATGAGATATTTTAAATGGATTGTATACGCGTTTAAATGTGGTTTGCTATACACAAAAAGATAGGAATACTTGAATTTTTAAGTCTTGAAAAGTATGGTGTGGGATAAATTAGATTATTGCCTATTATTTCTGAGAATATATTAAGTCTTGGGACTAATGTTTGCCATTGCCATTCGTAGAGATGCCATATAATAGAGCAATTCATAGTACCGTTCTTGTTTAGAGTAATTCATAGTACCACTCATTGTTCTTCTTTTGAAGATGTTTATGGATTTAATCTGCCTATTATTTGTAAGAATATTAAGTCTTGGGACGAATGTTTGCCATTTGTAGAGATGGCATATAATAGAGCAATTCATAGTACTGTTCTTGTTTAGAGCAATTCATAGTACCACTCATTGTTCTCCTTTTGAAGATGTTTATGGATTTAATCCACCTACGCCTCTTGATTGGCTTCCTATTCATTCTAATATTTTTGTGAGTAAAACAACCACAAGTAAGGCATATCTAATCAAAACATTGCACAAACAGGTGAAAGGAGACAATTGAGAAACAAAAAGTTAGTTTGAGTGTAAGGACCGGGCTGACGCGATGACTCTAAAAGGCGGGTAAATTTTTAGTTCTTGATAAAACCATTAAATTTTAAAACATGATTTACATTATCACAAAATAGTGCGCGCGCATTACTAATTTAAAATACGACATAAGGGTTAAAACACAAAATAAGGGACGGACACAAAACACTTTAAAACAAAAGAATTGAGGATGACGGGTGAGGTTAGTCTATGGCATTTGCTCCAGAGTCCGCCCCCGACCTTGACCAGCTCCTTACCACCGGGAAACAAATGGAGAATAAGGAATGAGTACAAGACTCAGTAAGTAGCCTACTTGTAGGCTCTTAATCGTGTCCTTGATATGCTAGGCTACCACATTCTTTGTTCTTGCTTGTTCTTGATCTTGTTCTTGTTGTAAGTACTTAGGCCCTTCTAATTCTTGTTCTTGACTTGGGGTTCTTATCTTGATCTTTCTTGAGGACCTTGGTCCTTGAATCCTAAAACCTTGGTTTTCCTTTAAGGACCTTAGTACTATGGTTTTTGGTTCTTGGTCCTTTGTTCCTAATTCTTGTCCTTAGAACTAGGATCTTGATCCTTGTTCTAATCCTTAATCTTTCTCTTGTTCTTGGTACTTTCTTGGTTCTTGTTTTGTTCTTAATTCGTTCTCCAAGACACTCCCCCTAGAATTTACGGTACTAGACATGCACCTGACAATCCTGTGTCCAAGGCTTCATGTGTTCCAAGCGATACAGCCTTAACCTACGTCCAAGGCTTCATGCATTCCAAGCGACGTAGTCTTACCGCATCTTAGGGCTTGCCCCTCGATACGGTCTGCTTAACCTATGTCCAAGGCTTCATGCGTTCCAAGAGGCATAGTCTGAAAACCTACATCCAAGGCTTCTTACGTTCCAAGCGATGTAGTCTTAATACTGCATAAAGGACTTGCCCTATAATACAGTCTGCTTAACCTACGCTCAAGGCTTCATGCGTTCCAAGCAGCGTAGTCTAAGTCATGAGCATGCTGTACCGTGGGAGGTCTTAGGAGGTTCTTGATTCGTGCTAAGGTAACGTACTCTCTTCCTGTTCCTCCGTGACTTTAGACTACTCCCCTTAATAGACTGTAAAAGTCACTTGCTCGGTGCATACTTAAACATGGCATCCTGCAAGTCTACAGGGCATCCCTTCTAGGTGAGGAAAACTTGAGGCATGACATCCTGCAAAGAAAACACGGTGCAGGGCATCCCACCTAGAAGAGGAATTCTTGGGCACCGTTTGGTGGGACGTCATGAGTCACTTTGGACATGACTAAAGTATTACCTAGCATTCTTGAGTTTCTGTTTCTGAGTGGTCCCCGTCCTTGTGTGATACCTAGCATTCTTCTTACTTGGGTAGTCGTAAAGCTTGTGTGTTGTTGTTCTTGGTTCTTAATCTTGTAAGTTTCTAAGGTCCTTGATTTCTTGAGGTATAAGTTGTAACTTGTATTTGTAACCATATGAACCCATCTTAGGGTAAGTTTTTCTAGAAGGTCGTAGATTCTTAGGGAGTTCTTTAGAGGGTTCTAGAAGAGTCTAGAGTCTTGTGGCGTTTCCTTTAGGTGGTTCTTGGGTCCTACTTGGTTTAGGTAACAAACTTGCTCCAATAAACTTGAAACCTCAAACTTATCTTCATGTCTTTCATAATCAACCTTATAAGAAGTAGCAAATCATTTGAGGCACGTATAGACCTTGAAATCTCTTAAGTAGTCCTAGGGGCATTTTGGTCATTTTACACCTAATTCTTGGTTTTGCTACTTAACGTGTGCTAATGGCTTTTCAAACTTAACCAAATCATCAAACATCATAAAATAAGATCTACTTCAAGGTTTCATAGCATTTGGAGGTCATGTAGGTCATGAACCGTAGGTAGATGTCCTTAAGGGCATTATGGTCATTTTGCACCATTTCTTGGTTTGCCTACTTATCCTTTTCCAATGACTACCAAACTTCATTTGTAACCTCAACATGCTATGGTATCCTCAGCATTAAAATTTCATAGGCAGCGGAGTTCATCTAGTGGGTTATTTTAACGTTACCTAAATCTCGAGCAATTTATTCGGTTCAAGGTCTTATCTTACGGTTCCTAGGGTTTTTCTTTCATTTATCCTAATTTCATACTTGTTTTAGGGTTCATATGGAAATCCAAGCGATTTCTACAAGTATTTCTTAACAAAAAGTCCAAGGTGGCTACTTACCTCGTTGTCGACGTTCGGGACCTCTTTTCTTGAGCTTCCGGTACCCGAATTACTTCAACTTTCCTTTCACAGACTCCTTATTGTGTCTACTTTCTGAAACCATAGAGTTTTTCATGAGAACCAGTCTGGAAGGGGGTTAAAATTGAGAATAACCGAGGGAAGGTCGAGTTTTTGGGTTGACATGGCCGGTTCAACTGAACCGGCCACGTCATCGTCTTCTTCCTCCAGACGGGAAGAAGATGCGCGCGACCGTTCGCGCCGCCATTTGTAACTCGCTCTCCCCAGCTCCTATCACGCCGTTTCTCCCCTCGATTCCTTCATGAAACTTAAAGAGGGTGTTATAAGGAAGAGATAGGGATAGATTTCGTACCTTTTCTTGGATCGTAGCCTAAGATATTTGCTTCCAAAGTTCGTCCAAAATATGATTTCTTGCCGGAGTAAAAATAGAGGATTTCTTATTGGGTAGCCGATTCTAGGGGTTTTCGAGGCTCTATTTCTTCACGAAACCTCTTCCTTATCCTTTTCTCATGCTATAGGAATTGGTTTGGAGGAACGACTTTGAGTGTGGGATTTTAATTTTGAGAAACTACTCTCGATCTGCAAGTTACCCGACACCTCCGATTTTCAATCTCTTGGGTATCTTGTTCTACGACGTTTCAGCTCTCCATTCCTTCATAGAACTTGTGGGTAATCTTATTTAGAAGCTATAGGAACAAGTTTGAAAGGAAATGGTGGAGAATTGCTCTCGAATTTAGAAGAAACCCGAGAGTAGGAGACCCAAAATCTAAACACTTATTACCAATGACTGGGAGCTCGACCTTGCTCGATTCTTGTTCCAAACAATTGCCCCAACTTTAGAATTTATATGGGAAACTTAAACCGACATTGGGAGCTCCAGAATCGTCGTGAATTGTCGGTTGAATTTTCTGGAAAATCTGTCGAAAATATCTACTCCGATCAGAGACTCACCGACTCTGGTTTTGAATACTAGCCGTTGGATGTGATGATTTGTCCATCTTCTAGATCATATCCAATTTTGGGGAAGATCCAACGGCTGATATTTGAGTTTCGAGAGATTTTGCTCAGATTGTCACTATAGATGCTCTGATTCTGATCAGAGGGGCATTTTCGTAATTATCCATTCTTCCAGGGGTATTATAGTAATTTTCCACTTTCTGAATATTTTAATATTATTTTCCTGAAAAATCCATAATTTTTCTAAAAATCCTTCATCTCAGGTTGATCATTCTTCCCTTCTTGAGCATCTTGAAATTCCTTGTAGATAAGGAACTAAAAATTCGGGAAGATCCTTGATATTTGGAAAAATGACATTTTTGTCCTTTTCGCTTACGCTTTCATTCTCAATCCCTCTCCAAAGGTCTTGAATCCTTATGATTACTTCTTATAGTTTAGAAATGACTTACTAAGACCCTTTCTTGCTTAATCCTCATAATTTCCTTCCTTGGATCCTTTGGGTCTTGCATAGGTGGCTTTCTTTCGTTTTTGGGGTGTTACATTAAGAATTAAATATTTTTCTAGGTAAAGAAACCCCAAGTAAGGTCTGATCAAAACATTACATAGAGAGGTGAAGGAGACAATTGAGAAACAAAATTTGAAAGTTGCTTAAAGAATTAACGAAGGACGGAAGGAAATCATTTTTCAACCCGATAACTGGGTTTGAATACATTTTCACAAGGAACGATTTTCATCTCAGAGGAAGACAAAGTTACATCCAAGAGGGGATAACCCTTATTGAGTCCTTGAAATAATTAATAACAATGCATATAAAATGATCTTCTTGAAGAATTTTCTGCACATTCTACTTTCAATTTTCAATGTTGCTGACTTGAGTCCTTTTGATTTAGGTGATGATTTTTCTAATTCGAAGACGAATCCTTTTGAAGAGAGGAAAGATGATAAGGATCACGGTGATCTCAATGTTCCAACTGGACCAGCCAAGAAAATTCAACAAGCATTCATTCTTCATGTATAAAATTGGATAGGCTTTGTTCAACTCTCATTTCATGTGTTTCAAGCTTATTCGATTGAGGAAGGACCATTTGGAGCTTCAAAAGTGAATATTTACACAGTTGAAGTAGAGGATGAAGTTGCAAGCATCATTGGATGAGTTGTTAGAAAACTTTATTTATTTTTAATTCATAAAGTATGTTATGGTCAAATTGGAGATTGAAGGGGACTGAGATCAAATCCAGGCCACTAACTTGTTTTGGGCGGAGACTATAAATATCGTCAAATTATCAGGTAAAAATCAGATTTTAAAGGAATGAAATTGATCTCTCAAGTTGAGAAGTTCCCTTCAAAAGATACTACATAAACTTAGAAGTTAATCCCATTTTACAATATAAATATTGTTAAAGGGTAGTAAAGATGTAGTTTTGACCTATCAAGGTAGGTTTTGAAAACTAAAATTTAAAAATTTAAAAATTTAAAACTCAAAAAAAGTAAATAAAATAAATATAAAATAAAAGTCATTTTCAAAAAACTTAGTTTGTAGTGAAATTTTACTTGTACTGTTACAATATCTATCCTAAAGGAATGCAAATGTTTTAGAGCAATGCAGTACATCCAATACCTATCCTAATATCTATCCTAAAGGATATGAACTTTATTTATGTCAATATTTTTTAATAATATTAATGGAAGTACATCCAATTGATTTGAAGAACAAATTCTATTATGTGGTGGACAATGTAAAATTAACGTGACAATAATAGTAGGTTCTAAAGAACAATAAAACACGTGTACATTAATTTAGTAGTCGTAGAATATAAGCTGATAATAATCTTTTTCAACTGTGTTCATTAACATACACTTGATAATCTTTTTCAACTGTGTTCATTAACTTACCCTTGATAATCTTTTTCAACTGTGTTCATTAACTTATCCTACAGCTAATTGTATAAGACCGATTAAACATAACTTGCAACTGTGTTCATTAACTTAGTAGCCGTAGAAGATAAGTGTAACGACCCGAAAAAAAAAAAAAAAAAAAAAAGAGAAAAAGAAAAAAAAGAGAATAATAATAATAATAAGTAAATAATAATTAAAAAAAAAAAAAAAAGTAAATTATGGAACTTTCCACCTTCCCCAAATATCTCCCCAATCCCTCCTCCAACTGCAAATGATCTGAAGAAAAAAAAAGAAAAAAAAAAAAAAAACAGAAACAAAAAAAATGGCAGATTTTGGGAAGAGAAAAATTCTGACGAAAAAAAACAAAGGAAAGATCACAGATTCTGGGAGAGAAGAATTGGAGACGGCCTTCCCTGCAAGCAGATTTAATAGGAATGGAAAGAGATAGGAAAGTTATCTCTAAGTTAGATCTCCTTTTCTTTCATCTTTTGACAAGATAGAAAAGTTATCTTAGATCTCTTTTTCAATTATTTAAATTTTTTGATATGTGATAGAAAATCAAAATTGATTGAAAATGGTTTTGTAATTGCATCTAAATGTAATCATCATTTTTTAAGAAAGAGAAGAAAACATAATAGATTCAAAATGTCTTCTGTTAACAATAATAGTTTTTAGGAAAGAGAAGAAAAAAAAAATTAAGAATGGCTCCTATTAATTAATAGTCATATTGTGGAGGAGAAGAAAACATAATTGATTGATAGTCATCTTGTGGAGGAGAAGAAAACAGATTGATTGAATATTGTTTTACAATTGCATAGTCATTTATATGAAAGAAGAAGAAGGCATAGAGAATAGAAATAAAGTGGTACAACATAGAGAAGAAAATGGAAGATGTGAGAAATTATTAATATAATATTATAACAAACCATAGTTGGTTTGAATGATTGAAGCAGCATGAAATAATATTGACATATTTTCAATTTAAGTTTTACTACCCAACCAAAATTTAGAAACAATGAAAACGTGGAATTTGATTTTTACTGAGACCGGTTTAGAGCTGTATTTCACATTGTTAGTTGGATTATTAATTAAAATGTGAAATACTAACGAAAGGTGACGAACAGTTTGATATGAAGTGAACTCTAGCAACCTTTGGAGCAGCTCTCGAGGAACGGGAGCTTACGTTAATTAAATTAGGGAATCTTCGGCTAAGGCCAACCAGGTAAGTGGCCTTACTATAGGATAGGCTAAAAATTGTATGAGTTACGATGTTGTATGAACTATGTCGTACGATGCGGTATATGAGTTATGATGATGTATGACTTATGATGATGTGTGGGTTATGATACCTGATGATGTGCTCAGTATATATATATTTTGAGGAATGTCGTACTTGATATGTTTGATGCACTTTGTGGCAATATGATGAGTATGATGATTGCGTGACGTTTACCTTAATATGGTGATGTTTTCCATATTGAGCATGCTATATGATGATGAGTGCCATATTGCATCATGTCGTTAGATCGACATAAGACACAACCCTAAGAGCGTGAAAATGATATTAATATAAATATCCACGAGTATGTGTTACCTAGAGTAACAAAGAGATGAGACTAGAGAGTTGTGTCAGAAGAGACATTATGATGGATTTAGAGGGACCTCATGCATATTGTATGTTCATAAGCATAGGGCTACTTTCCCTAGAGATGATGAGTGTAGACGCGCACCGTATGATGAGCGCGTATGCGCACAGGTGCGAAAGCACATAGATGAGGGTGTTCATGAGGTGCATGACACTATGGGGTTCCGCTGACCTCCGGACGTCGCTACAGATTAGCTTGACCAGAGGGTCCAGGGGGTGTGCGAGCGCCCTGGAGATTCACACTCGCACGTGTGAGTCGTGTGTAGGGAAGTACTACACATCCAATTTGTCCGAGACTGGAGGCCACCCCTAAGATGATTAGAGATAGGTCCCTAAATCATGATTGCATGTGTTTGCATTTGCATGGCCCCCTATGGTGGGGCCACTTACTGAGAGTATTCTTTGAAATACTCAGGCCGTGTGCCACTTCATTTTTCAGGTAAAGGCAAGGCACACTTGTACGGAGGACGGCGGCATCGCGAGCAGAGACTGTGGCACGTGCATAGGGTAGACTCATATTTAAATTTCTAGTCTTAAGTTAGAATAGGTTGTTTTGCATTTCATTGTTTTAAATTATTTTGTATTTGTTTTTGTTTTCTCTAAATTTCAGTATTTCATATTTAAACACGTAAGACCATGACTGTGTTTTCCAGAGAAGAAGTTGTTTTAAACGTTTTTTTTTTTTTTAATTTACGTTATCAATTACGTTCATGTAAGAGTTATATTTCCGCATTATAGATGGCTCATGAGACGTTAGTAGCGACTCTGAGTATGTGGAAATTTAGGGTCATTACAATAAGCTAATGATAATCTTTTTCAACTGTATTCGTTAACTTACCCTACAGTTAATTGTATAAGACTCATTATACGTAACTTAACCTACAGCTAATTGTATAAGACCCATTAAACGAATCAATCTCTAGACGAAGAATTTTTGACTCAAAGTTCTAAATTTGAAACTTAAAACGTTTACAGAAAGTAAACTGATGGGTTCCAATGTTTCGAGTCTCCATTTTCCAATCCCGATATAATCATCTTGAAGATGATAATCTTTTTCAACTGTGTTCATTAACTTGTAGCCATAGAAGATAAGCTGATGATAATCTTTTTCAACCGTGTTCATTAACTTACCCTACAGCTAATTGTATAAGACCCATTAAACGTAACTTACCCTACAGCTAATTGTATAAGACCCATTAAACGTAACTTACCCTACAGCTAATTGTATAAGACCCATTAAACGAATCAATCTCTAGACGAAGAATTTTGGACTCAAAGTCCTAAATTCGAAACTTAAAACGTTTACAGAAAGTAAACTGATGGGTTCCAACGTTTCAAGCCTCCATTTGCTTATTTTTCTTTAAACATTCCTAGAAAAACTAACTATTTGGGCTCTAGAATTTTGGATATGGAGGCTGACTATTTGCATTAAAATTGTGATGAAGATATATAAAAGCTGACTATTTATATAGAGTAGGCGGTTATATCCGTTAAAGCTATATATATAATAAATTGAAATCATATATATACCCATTAGTCAGTGCTTTCAAAATGTACATTTCTCATTCTTCATACCCTCTCTTTGCATACCTTGAAGTCATTAATACAAAACTTTCGGTCAATATATCTCCTTACATTTTCTCTATCATGTTCTTTGTGTTCATTTAGATCGAGTGTGTTCGTTGTTATGTGATCCTAATAATTGGTATCAAAGCGAGGCGAGATTCACCACGATCTGTGAAGATCGAAAGTTCAAAGACAAGAATTTAAAAGTTTGATGGATTCAAAATCAGTTTCTAAAGATGCAGATTGAAGATTATATGTACCAGAAAGATCTTTAGAAACCCCTTTTGGGGGTGAAGCAAGATACCATGACCGCGAAGGAGTGGAAACTTAAGGATCGTCACGGCTTAGGGTTGATCTTGTTGACACTGTCCAGAAACACGATGTTCAACATCATCAAAGAGAAGTGGACATCGGGCCTATTCAAGGTGTTGTCAAATATGTACGAAAATCCGTCGGCTATGAACAAGGTGTAAACAAAAAAATCCGTCGGGCCTATTGGTTGTATTTGTTTTGTTTTATGTCCTACAACTCATAGTTTGTAAACAAAAACATATTATGTTTTCAATAAATTTATTATTGATGTTTATTTAGTAAACATTGTTATTGAAAAGTGAATGTAATACCCGAAGAAAGAGAAATAGAAATAGAAAAAAAAAAAAAAAAAAAAGAAAAGTCGAGAGGGGCAAATAGGTAAATTTGCCCCTCCAACCACCTAAGGGGTCCAAACGAAACCCCATCCATAATCCTGCAAAAGAGAGATAGTGAGAGAAAGGGGTAGAGAGAACCTAGAGAGAGGAGAAAGGATGAACCGCCGGAAGACTCACCGAAAACTACCGTCGGAGTCTATTTCGGTGAAGATCATGATGCAAGGAGGTGAAGATCATGCAGAGAGACTTTCTTGGAAGGGAAAAGAGAATGTGGGTGGCCGGAGTCCCATTTTTCATCAAGAAGTCGGAAAACCCGCAAGGTAAGGATCTTGAACGTTTCCTCAAATCTACGGTTTTCCTTTGTGAATCAAGATCTGAAATCTTGATATATTCATCTAGGAACAACTCTACGCATGATCTGTGAAGAAGTTTGGTCAGACCTCAACCCAAAGGCGGAGATCTGAGAGTCGTTCGAGAACGGTGAGCGAAATTCCGACCTTCTTAACTCGTCCGGTAGTTAATCGAAAATTACGAAAAAAATACGAGGACGTAGCCAGTAACACGATCTAAAACTTTGTCGAAGGAATCATGTCGATCCAATCTATGGATCGAAAGATATGAAAATCGGAAAAGAAGGTTGTGTTTCGGTTTTCAGAGGGCAGAGAAGAAAGAAGAAGAAGAAGAAAAAAAAAAGAAAAAGAAAGGAGTCGGCCGGCAAGCGGCGGACGGCGGCGACAGGCGCCGGACAGCTGCGACAGGCACCGGACACGCATCGACCATCGGCTGGAGCAATGCAGCTCCAGCGAGGCGTCGACACGTGTCGCCTACAAGCCGGGCCAAACCGCGACGCGAGCCGAGCCGACCGGACCGGCCGACCTGCGGCTACGCAGAGGCGGGCGCGCGTGCAGCCTGCGACTGGCACCTTCCCGCGCGCGTGGCCACGCACTCCCAGCGTGCTGCTGGCGCGTGAGCGCGCGTGGAACGGCCAATTTGGCCCGGTTGTTTTCTGTTTTCCCGATTTTTGTCCCGGTTCTAGTTCTAATACTGTTTTTACGTGAATAGGGACTTAATTTAGAGAAATCAGTATTTTTGGACACCTCACGGGTAAAGAAACGCTAGCGAAAGGGCACGCGTCAACCAGGTAAGTCACCACCCGATATTTAGGAAGAAATACTTGTAGGGTTCGCTTGGATTGTATGTATGCATGTTAGTAATTTTGCTATAAATTAGCTCTCTATGAATGAGATTAATCAGATGGATTGTTATGATGTGTTGGGTGAATTATCTGAGTGTTGCTTGTATGCCTTAAGCTTCTGTTGTACGTATGCATGCGCTTAATTTAGGTTGGAATTGTGTATTCCGTGTTCCGGGTTCTCGATGGATGAATTCGCCCCATTAAGCGCGAACTTCATGTTTTGGGTGCTGGATGGAGGCCATCGCCCCGTTGAGCCGGCGTGCCTAGTTTGCATGAATATTAGGATGTTAGAAGACGGTTGCATGCACACCCCGTTATTTTCTAGTACCCATTTCTATGATAAGCTTAGAGAATTACTGTTAGGAGTGATATGTCGCTCCAGCCAGACTTAATTTTTCCCTAGGAACTTAGCGGTTCACCATGGCAAGAAAGTACCTAGGAGTGTTCATAGATTGCTAGCGTGAGAACGGTATCTATAGCTTCGTGGGAGGACCAAGGGTCTCTGATCAGTCCTTACTGCTCTTAGCCATTTCGCATGGGAAATGTGTCCCCACGTCGTACAGCCCATTAGCTGCATGGGAACGGGTTGGGTCGCGCCCCCCATAGGAGGACTATATGAGCGTAGGGGTATTCAGCACCCCCTAGGCTAGATACCATGTAGTCCTAGATAGCCATGTAAAGGTAGCGCCTCATAGAGAGATACCGACCATATCAACTTGGCATAAGGAACCTCTAGGTGACTAATGAAAGGACGATGAACCGGTGAAACCCAAGGGGCAAGCCCCAAGAGACTAAGGTTAGAACCCGATGTCCTAGAACCGAATTAGGAAACCATGGGAGTTCTGTTAAATTAAGATGCGAAGCGAGCCTACAAGTAGGTGGGTTACTGAGTATAATTTTTATACTCATCCCGTTCTCCTTTATTTTTCTCAGGTGTTCACTGGCTGCTGGTCGAGGTAGAGGAGCGTTTGAGAGCTGTACAGTCACAGAGGGGGTCGTTCCGGAGCGTCAGTCCCTTTTCGGTCTTTTAGAGTCTTTTGTATTTCATTTTATATTTGCAATTTCTTTTGTAATAATTAACAAACAAAATTTCTCTCTTTTGTTTTAATTCAAAGTATTTTTATCTTTTTACTTTGGTTTTCTTTTCTTTTATTTTCCTTTTGTTTGTTTTCAATTTCATCTTTTTGGTCACGATTCGATTTTTCGAATCCTCGAAAATCGGGTCGTGATAGTGAATGTTATGATCATTAATCTAAATCCAATAAACTAAGAACACTCTGATTACTTGAACTATGGGTAGAGACATCAGAGTGAATCAAGTTCAAGTATATAGTCTAAATGATCTATAGTATAGGGATAAGGTTGAGTACCTTATTCTGGGGACACTATGGATGCGACCCATATTTGTATATGATATAAACAATATCATCACTAAATTGTACATGTGGAGACATGTGAGTGGGGGCGTCCTATGCAATGAGAATTGCATAAGATCGGACCACGAAGAAAACCACTCTCACTTTATAATGTCGTTTATTGTTGAGACTGATTTTTTCATTCGATGATCTAGGCAACTCGATCTTAATCCTAAGCTAACTATGAACTCCTGTTTATTCGGAATTATCCTTAAATTTGCATGGGTGAGAGTGGCCCGAGTTCACCTACTCAATAAGCCTCCCATTCCAGGGTAAAACTGGGTGAATAGCTGGGGACATAGAGTGTAAGATGGAATTCACTCCTACCTGCTTTTAGGGATAGTAGAGAGGTTGTTCCCTAAAGTACTTACTCCAAGTCTTGAAAAATGGGCCCCACCCTCTCATTGGCCCGAGAGGGATTTGGTTTTGTGGTTGGACCACAAACCAATTGTTCATTAAATGATCAGTGGGACTCAAGGAACAAGAAATAGCTTTAGGAGTAAAACGGTAAATTGATCCAGCTCTAGTTACGAACAACCTGTGAAGGATCGACTTACTAATCATGGTTATATCAAATGGATAGAAATGTATCTATAGTGAGGGGAGTGCAACTACTAGGCTATAGTGGAGTGTCCTAGTAGTTAACGAATTTTGTTAACAAGGTTAATGAGTTTAGCTGGTTAATCTCGGATCGTTGGAGCCCATGATCTGTAGGTTCATTAGGTCCCCCAGCTAGCTCATATCGGACTAAACCTTAGAACAGTGTGATGAGTGAGTTTGAAGTGTTCAAATTCAAATTAGGGAATATACGCTAAATATATACGATATATTTAACCGCATTTTGTTTTAATTATGAATTAAACAAAAAAACAAAGAAAAGAGAATTAGAGATATTTAAATAAGATTTAAATATTTTAATTAGGAATAGAGATTCATAATCAATATGTGCCGGAATTCATTGGGATTGACATTTTATTTAATGTTAAATTTTAATTAGATTGTTTAATTAATCATTTAATATTATTTTAATTTGAAATTAATTATTTAAATTAATTCTTGAATTAAAATAAAAAATGTCAAAATGTTGACTTGACCGAACGGAAAATCCATGTTTGAGTTAGTGGAATATTGTGGGTCAATATATGGTTTAACCAAACTTGCATGTTTGCTACATAATCCCACAAATTCGAGTGGAATTTTGAGTGTCAAAATTTGGTTTAACAAATATGCATGTTTGCCAAATAAACCCCACAAATTTGAGTGGAATTTTG
Organism: Cucurbita pepo subsp. pepo; assembly: GCF_057944985.1. Taxonomy (NCBI): domain Eukaryota; kingdom Viridiplantae; phylum Streptophyta; class Magnoliopsida; order Cucurbitales; family Cucurbitaceae; genus Cucurbita; species Cucurbita pepo. Next base: position 9,321,997 of record NC_141800.1, on the reverse strand, counting down.
AGTGTCAAAATTTGGTTAACTCAAAATTGCATGCTTTCCACATAATCCCACAAATTTGAGTGGAATTTTGAGTGTCAAAATTTTGTAATCTCAAATTTGCATGAACATGCCAATATGACTCTATAAATAGAGTGATTAAGGTACATGGAAAGTTTGATCGAAAAACTTTGAGAAAATCTCTCAAAACTCTCTCTTTACATATACTAAGTTCCTATCACGTTTAGTCACTCACTGGATTCCACAATCCCGTTCTAAGGCTGAAGAATAGTAGGGAAGACACTAGTGGTGATTCGAAACCAGTTCCTGAGGGAAAAGAAATTTGAACTACAAAAGGTTAGTATTCAAACTCATTGAGTTTTAATTCTTTTGAACATGCTAGTTAATTTACTATAATTGATGTACTTAGAGTGCCTAAGATCCAAATTGCTTCCGCACGTGTTATAGTAACACCATCAGTATTAACAAAGTTATATGAACATCAAATAAAGTAAATGAAATAACGATATTATGTTCAATGCATAATTGAATATGAAGTCCACAACAAGGATATTTGGTCTAGTGGTATGATTCTTGCTTTTGGTATGAGAGGTTTTGAGATCAACTCTTGAATTTTCCCTTTAATATAAAAGGCCTAAATAATGTCTCAATCCAATGCACTTAATTTGTTTCACTTCGTGTGTTTTTAGGTAAAATAATTTATTAATTAAGAATGTCGTGTATTGATTGAAAAGTTAAAAAGGTTGATGATGATTTTCTTTTCGTTAAATCCTTGAACTTCCTCTTATACAAAAGACGTACCTCACCTTGTTGAACTTCCTTTAATTCCCTCAACTACAAACAAATATAGATTTCAAACTTGAGAGAAAAAATCATATCGAGTGAGAGCTAAAAATGATAGATGTTCAAGGAGGGAAATATAATAACTAGCATGCGGAAGCAATTATTGTAATCCCACATCAGAGCAAGTTTTAGGCACTTTATTTACATTAATTTGATCATGGTGGGTACAATTTCATGAATGAAATTTGTGGTTGCTAAAGTGGATGGTTTTGGTTTTGACATTTTTTTTATGCTTCCATTTGATACAATTATTGTAATAAGCCTAATGTGTATGGGCTTTAATGGATGAAGAAAGGTCTGTAATTTTTATGGAGTCATTAGAGTCCATTTTCGGTTGTAATTGATCGAAAATGGAAGAGATAGCAAGTTGAACCGAAGAAGATGGAAGAGAGGGATTCGGTTATTGATGGTGTTAATATAACACATGCGGAAGCAATTTGGATCTTAGGCACTTTTAGAACATCAATTATAGTAAACAACTAGCATGTTCATAAGTATTAAAACTTAATGAGTTTAGATACTAACCTTTTGTAGTTCAAACTCCTTTTTCCTCACGAACCGGTTTTAAACTACCACTAGTGTCTTCTCCACTATCCTCCGGCCTTAGAACGGGATTGTGGAATCCAGTGAGTGACTAAACTTGGGAGGGATTTTGTATATGTGAAGAGAGTGTTTGTGAGAGGTTTTTCTAAAGGTTTTTCACCAAGAAGAAGACCTTCCATGTACCATGATCACTCTATTTAAAGAGTCATGTTTACATGTTCATGCAAATTTGAGATCACCAAATTTTGACACTTAAAATTCCACTCAAATGTTTTGGATTATGTGGCAAGCATGCATGTTTGAGTTAACCAAATTTTGACACTTAAAATTCCACTCAAACTTGTGGGATTTATTTGGCAAGCATGCAAGTTTGGTTGAACCAAATTTTGACACCTCAAAATTCCACTAACATGGACCATTAAATGAAGTCAACATTTTGACTTTCTTCATTTTAATTCAACAATTAATTTGAATAATGAATTTCAAATTAAAGTAACATTAAATGATTAATTAAACTATTTAATTAATATTTAATATTAATTCAAATGCCAATCCCAATCAATTCTGACACATAATTGATTAAGATATTTAAATCTTATTTAAAATCTCAGATTCTCTCTTTTTGTTTAATTTGTAAATAAAACAAAAATGCGGTTAAATATATCGTATATGTGTAGCGCATATTCCCTAATTTGAATTCGAACACTTCGAACTCACTCGTCACACTGTTCTATGGTTTAGTCCGATATGAACTAGCAGATGGTCCTAATGGACCTATAGATCATGGGCTCCAACAATCCAAGATTAACCGGTTAAACTCATTAACCTTGTTAACCAACATTCGTTAACTACTAGGACACTCCACTATAGCCTAGTAGTTGCACTCCCCTCACTATAGATATATTTCTGTCCATATGATATAACCATGATTAGTAAGTCGATCCTTCACAGGTTGTTCATAACTAGAGCTGGGTCAATTTACCGTTTTACCCCTAAAGTTAGTTCTTGTTCCTTATCTCTCACTGATCCTCTAATGAACAATTGGTTTGTGATCCAACCAGTAAACCGAATCCCTCTCAGGCCAATGAGAGGGTGGGGCCCCTTGTTCAAGACCTGGAGTCAGTGCTTAAGGGAACTACCTCTCTTCTATCCCTAAAAGTGGGTAGGAGTGAATTCCATCTTGCACCCCACGTCCCCAGCCATTCACCCAATCTTACCCCTGAAATTGGAGGCCTATTGAGTCGGCAAACTAGAGCCACTTTCACCCATGCAAATCTAAGGATAATTCCGAATAAATAGGAGTTCATGGTTAGCTCAGGATTAAAACCTAGTTACTTAGGTTATCGAATGAAAAGAAAATTAGTCTCAACAGTAAACGACATTATAAAGTGAGAGTGGTTTTCTTCATGGTCCGATCTTATGCAATACTCATTGCATAGGACGCCCCCACTCACATGTCTCCCCATGTACAATTTAGTGATCACATTGTTATATCATATACAAAAGTGGGCCACATCCATAGTGTCCCCAGAATAAGGTACTTAGCCTTATCCGTATACTATAGATCATTTGACTATATACTTGAACTTGATCCACTCTTATGTCTCTACATATAGTTCAAGTAATCATACTATAGCCAGAGTGTTCTTAGTTTATTGGATTTAGATTAATGATCGTAAAGTTCACTTTATTCAATAACAATCTTTACTCAATAAACAACAATAATAACTTTATTGAAAATAAAATATGTTTTTGTTTACAAACTATGAGTTTTAGGACATAAAACCCAACCGGTATCTTTCCTACTTTCTTCAAAAATCACTTCTTGGTTCGTTGACTCTTCACTTGATATCTCTATCAACCAACTCTTTGACTCTTCAGGTCTTCTGTTGGTATCTTTCCTACTTTCTTCAAAAATCACTTCTTCGTTCGTTGACTCTTCATGTCTTCTGTTGGTATCTTTCCTACTTTCTTCAAAAATCACTTCTTGGTTCGTTGACTCTTCATGTCTTCTGTTGGTATCTTTCCTACTTTCTTCAAAAATCACTTCTTGGTTCATTGACTCTTCATGTCTTATCTGTTGGTATCTTTCCTACTTTCTTCAACCAACTCTTCATAAACTCAGCATTGTAGGATGTGGATGACTTTAGGTCTCTCGATCCGCTTCCAGCTAATCTCATAATGAGGAGTCTCTTCCAATCTACTAGGAGCTGTTGAAAATCACTTCTAGGTTCGTTGACTCTTCATGTCTTCTCTGTTGGTGTCTTTCCTACTTTCTTTGCATGAAATTTTTTCTTCTTTACATGATGTCATACCACCTACTTCTGCTTGATGTCTTCTTGGTCAGAATAATACCGATTCAAGTTACTAACGTGGACAACAAGGTTAGTCTGCATCCATAAGAGCAATTGGATCCTATATGATGTCTTCATAATCTTGTGGATAACTTCGACTAGTCCATAGTATTTTCGCACCAATCTTTGGTTCTTGTTGCTTTGAACTCGAAGTTGATCTAACGTTAACTTATATGAACTCTTTATTTTTCTTGAAATTATTGTTATCGACGCTTCTGACGGGCCATTCTCTTCATCCGTCTAGTATTTCTATGTGAATATATGTTGCTTCAGTGGCTTGTTTTTGTCTTCCTTCTCCAATAGAGGCGTTGGCTTGGTGTCTTTGCCCGGCATTTGAGTGATCACTGACAAGAGCCTTTTGGGGTCTAATAAACTCGACTGTTAACAAATCATTTAGCTAGCTCAGGCTCAGCCGCATGACATTTGTTTGTGGCAGGCGATCTCGATTGCAACATAAAACTAATCTTGTGATTTATCTCTCCTAGTGTGGATAAATCCATTATCTGACCTTCTTGTTTTGCGTCGTGGTGTTTATGTAGTTGCAACAAGGTTTATATTGAGGTTGGCTCACTCGAGCTCCCCTTTTCAATTACAACAATAGCAGCAAGCGTAGATTCATCATGGCTAAGATTCTTTCTCAACTGTAGTATCGACATCATTTTCACCCCTCTTGGTTGATGGATGTTTTTCTGAATGATCTCGGATTAGACTCCGTTACTACTAGGCATTTTGCTAGGGACATAAATGGCTTTCTTTTCCAGTAGGACGTTCATCCCTAACACGACGTCGAAGTCATCCATTTCAACTATCACAAAATGATTTGCCTAGTCCAAGGCTCCAGCTTGATTAGAGTTCTCATTGTGACTCTTAAGACAGGTAAAGCTTCTAATTTGACGGCGTTCATCTTTCCTGTATCTCGATGCCAAAGGATGCTAAAATATTTTGCATTGGTCTCGATCATGAGTTGTGGGTGGTTCTAGAGTCGACAATGGTGTTCCTTGCTACTTTGTGCTTTATCCAGACCTCGACATACATAATATATATACATATATATATATTCTTTTAACTATAACACATATGGTCTATGAAAGAATTGTAACTCTTATGCTCATTAATATTATAATGGTTACTACCTAAATTATAACCTAAAGTTAGAGAATTGAGGTCCAATTAGCAACCCTAAATTTTTAATCTTGGTAGAGTGATTGAAATTATAATGGAAGTAGTTTAAACTCTTAGTACCTTAAATGAAGTTTGATGAAATTCGAGATGTCAGCGAAAGTATTCCCAAATGGGAAATTGGAGATTTATCAGGCAATGCTCTCAGTGTTGATCGAAGGGAAAAGAGTAAATCAAAGAGCCCAAACAAACATGTGCGATCAAAATCAAGGAACCGAAAAAAATCTCCAAACAAACCAAACGTAAAGTGTTGAAATTATGGAGAAAAATGACACTTTCAGACAGATGGTACAAAATTGAAGAAAAACAAGATCACAAATGTGAAGATGACAATGATTCTATCTATTCAGCAGAAGATACTTAGGATGCTCTAATTCTTAGCGTGAACAACACAATTGAATTCTGGATTTTAGATTCAGTTGCTCCGTTTCATTTGTCTTCAAGTAAGAAGTTGTTTCAAAATTTCAAATAAGGAAATTTTTGGAAGGTGTATCTTGCCGACAACAAACGTTGGAGATTGAAGGGAAGAGAGATGTCTGCATACACACTCTACACAGAAAATGAGTGCACATTATAGGATATCAAATATATTCCTGATCTCAAGAAGAATCTGATCTCTATTGGTTAGTTTGATAGCACAGGTTATGCAGCCGAGTTTCGAAAGAGTTAAGGGAAAATTGTGAAGGGTTTCATGGTGGTAGCATGACACAAAATCTTGAACCCTATACACCACTATAGGGTGAAACCTATACACAACTCGTAGTAACAACAACCATGTTTATACACCTTATAGTCTCAATAAACTTGCACATATGAGATTCAAAGAAATGAAGATGATGGCTGCGAATGTAGTTTCAGAAGGCCTAAAATTTATTGATATGGGTGTTTGTGAGAACTGCGTTATGGAAAAATATAAACAAGTTAGCTTCACAAAATCTGCCAGAGAACCACAGAAAGTGCGATTGGAAATGGTCCATACAGACGTTTGGAGACCATCTCTACTTTCACCATTTCTAGTACCAAAATTCCATTGGTTAGATGTCTCGCACTCTACAGCGACAACTCTCTATTTTTCTAAGGCCAGTGAGATTTCTCACGACCACTCTTTTCCTCCTCACCCTATCTAGACACTATAACTTTAATCCATTATTGTCTTATATGATTAACATTCACTCTTTAATGTCGGAAGACATTTTGTAACTACCACGAAACTCAAAACATACAATAAATTGATACAAGTTTTACAACATATCATATACTTCAAAACAGGGTTAGACTGCTTACTCGATCGCGGTGAGACGTGTCATTGAGCTGAGTCATAGAGATATACGACTCTTTATCCTAAGAAAAAATCTGTATAATCTAAAATCCGGCTGCTCTGATATCAAACAACTCTTTATTGAACTCTAGTTATATTCTTCTTTTTTGCCCTTTTTTTTTCTTTCTTTATTTTTCCTCTTTATTGAACTCTAATTAGCGATCTTACTGTCCCCTTCTTAGGAAAGATGGGTCAAAATGAAAATTTTACCTAGCACTAATTTTGACGGATTTTCCTATTTTTTTTTTACTATTTTCTTTTATACTTCTAATGAGTTGTTTTAATTTTTGTAACTAGTTTGTTCTTCCATATCATATTTAAATTTGGTCTCTAAATCTCTCAACAAATTCCTAAAAATTTGAACTTAAAAAGAAAATTGAGAAATTAATCCTCATTTGAACTCGTGTTACAGCATAACATAACATAATACATGTCAAACACTCACAAAGTACGACACGTGGAGGGGCTACGGAGCACGCATTGTTAATACCTCGTACAATTCATCCAACCAAGCCAATAGTAACATAACTTACCTGGTTGGTCCAAAGAGAAGTCACTAAATTTTTTGTATTGATGTTCGTTAGATCATACTCATCGATGTCTAGTTCCAATGCTAAATTCATACCCGACTTCCTTCACTCTCTTTCTTTTTCTCCTTCTTTATTCAAATCCACATTGGTTAGGGATAAAGAAAGGATGAGTTGGAGATTGAGAAATGGGAAGAGAAATAAAGAATGTGATGGAGGAAGAGGAAGAAATGGGAGGAAGTGGAGAACATGGATAAAATGAGCACGCACACAACTCTTAACCCAGTTTGAACTCCTAGTACCTTAAATAAAGTTGGTCTCCTCTAATAAAACAGGAATTTCTCTTAGGATCATTAAATTCTTATAGACTCCAAGCTCAATATCATAAATACAATTATACTTTATCTTGAACACACCAAACATGAAACTAAAGTGGGTTCAAAGACAATTTCTTTCTCCATCTTATCGGTAATAACAGTTCAACTAAATCCATATTATGCAAAGAAACAAGTTTATGACTCATAACACCAACTACCTAAATTATGACCTAAAAATTTGAAAACATAAGTTGTAGTTGATAGTTACACAAAAATTTCCCTAAATCAATGAACTCGTATCTAATTAGTCAATCCTAAAGATTGTAACTAGCATAGAGTAATTGAAGCTCCACATGAAGCAATTTAAAGTTCCCGTTACTTAACTAAAGTTTATCTCATCTTTAATGAAGCATGATTTGCACTTAGGTTGATGAAATACTTATAGACTCCAACTCTGAGTACTATTAATGCAATTATGTTTCATATGAGTTTGTCATAACAACTTTATTTTGTTGTCACATGAGGCAAAATAGAAGAATTAAATCAAACAAACGGATGAACTAAACCTAATCAATCCAACCCAAATTGATTAATTTGTTTCCTTTGTTGGGTTGTTTGTTTATTTGATAACCCTTACAAGTTAAATATTAGACCATCAACTTTTCATTTTATAGCCATCCAACCACTCAGAGAAATATATATTTGAGTAGAAGCTAAAAATATTGGGTATTTAAGAAAAGACATTTGGTTTAGTGGTATGACCCTCACTTAGGGTGCAACCTCAAATGCCCCTATGTCTAAATCTTTTCTTATCGAAGGACTTCATATTTATATAAACTTGTTGTTCCTATTATTTACTTTTCAAACATACCTCTTAACTTCTCTACACCAATTGTTGGGCAACAAAGTCAACATAAAGGAATTAGAAAAGAGATATCAAAACTTAAAGCATGTTCGCAATGCCTTGGCCATTCACGAGGCCAAGGCTTTATACTTACCATCTTAGGAAATAATGAAAAAGAAAAAAAAAAAAAAAGAAAAACAAAAATTAAGGTCATTAAAACTATAATGATAATTAAATCATTTCATGGTTCCCACTTTCACCAAGTATGCCTATCCAAATGTTAAGTAGATCTAGTAGAAAGCTCTTTGATCTTATTATGTTCTTGTTTTGTTCTCCACGACACATTCTACATCCAGGGCTTCAGTTCAAGCGCATCGAGGACTTCATGTGTTTCTTGCAATACAACAAAATACGACCTTAATACCTAGGTCCAAGGATTCATACAAACGTTTTAAGTGGCTTAACAAGGGCATTTGGTCTAGTGCTATGATTCTCGCTTTGGGTGCGAGAGGTCTCAAGTCTGAATCTCGGAATGCCCCTTCAAGAGAGATTGTAGAATAAAACGAAGTAAATAAATCCCATGAAACTGTGAATGTGAATTGATAAGCCATAATAATTGGATTAATATAATATCAATGCATTCTATGTCGAAATGATTCATAAATTATACCTAATTTTCCCCATTTTGAAGTTCCTATTTTGGACCTATTATTAATGACGAGACGTTTAGGGCTTTGTGACATGAGAATCGTGGGGATGTAGCTCATATGGTATTGCGCTCGCTTTGCATGCGAGAGGTACGGGGATTGATACCCCGCATATCTCTAAAATAAAACTATCAATTATTAAATATGTTATTTCTTTTCAGTTTTTCCTTAGTCATGACATGTTGAGTAGCGATATTTCTTCATTTTTCACTATTACTGATGACGGAAAATTTAGGGTTTTGTGGTGCAAGCAGATGGTATTGCGCTCGCTTTGCATGCGAGAGGTACGGGGATTGATACCCCGCATATCTCCAAAATAAAACTATCAATTATTAAATATGTTATTTCTTTTCAATTTTTCCTTAGTCATGACATGTTGAGTAGCGATATTTTTTCATTTTTCACTATTATTGATGACGAAAAATTTAGGGTTTTGTGGTGCAAGTATTGTGGGGATGTAGCTTAGATGGTAGAGCACTCACTTAGCATGCGAGAGGTATGGGGATTGAGATACCCTGCATCTCCAAAAGAAACTATTTGTTATTAATATTTTATTTCTGTTCAATCTTTCCTTATTTATGACATAATGAGCGGAGATATTTTTTTCATTTTCACAATTATTGATGACGGAACATTTAGGGTTTTCTAATGTAAGAATCGTTGGGATGTAGCTCAGATGGTAGAGCTTCCCATGTAGGAAGTACGGGATCGATACCTTGCTTCTCCAAATGAATCGATTACTAAATATAATATTTCTTTTCAAATTTTTCATATTTACTACATAATGAGTAGAGATAGTTTTTCATTTTCACTATTATTGATGACAAGAAGTTTAGGATTTTGTAACATAAGAATTGTGGGGACGTAGCTCAGATGGTAAAGTGCTTGATACCTTTCATCTCCAAAATAAAACTATCTATTATAAAATATATTTTTTACTTTCAATTTTCCCTTATTCATGACATGTTGAGTAGCGATATTTCTTCATTTTTACTATTATTGATGACAAAAAATTTAGAGTTTTGTGATTCAAGAATTGTGGGTATTTAGCCCAGATGGTGGAGCGCTCGTGTAGCATGCGAAAGGTACCGGGATCTATACCCTGCATCTCCGAAAGAAACTATTTGTTATTAATACTTTAGTTCTATTCAATCTTTCCTTATTTATGACATAATGAGCCGAGATATTTTTTCATGGGACATTTAGGATTTTCTAATGTAAGAGTTGAGCAAACCGCATTTAAAGTCGTATACAGTCCATATAAAATATCTATCCCATTAAGGCACCATCATATTATAGAGCATTTAGGAATATAGAGAGGGGTGTTCGAAGTATCGATCCCCATACCAATCGCATGCAAACAGATCACTCTACCATCTTATCTACATTCCCACAATTCTTGCATAACAAAACACAAAACACAAAACTAAGCGTCATCAATAATAGTGAAAATGAAAAAATATTTCTGCTCATTATGTCAAAAATAAGGAAAAATTGAATAGAAATAAAATATTAATAACGAATAGTTTCTTTAGGAGATGCACTCTACCATCTTATCTACATTCCCACAATTCTTCATAACAAAACACAAAACACAAAACTAAGCGTCATCAATAATAGTGAAAATGAAAAAATATTTCTCCTCATTATGTCAAAAATACGGAAAAATTGAATAGAAATAAAATATTAATGAGTTTTTTCAAGAGATGCACTCTATCATCTTAGCTACATCCCTACAGCTCTTACATAACAAGACCCAAAATCCTCGTACCTCTCGAATGCAAAGAGTGCACTCAACCATCTTACCTACATCCCCACAATTCTTACATCACAAAACTCTAAACGTCCCGTCATCAATAATAGTGAAAACGAAAAACTCCCTTTGATCATTATGTCATAAATAAGATTAATAATTGATAGTTTTCCGTTGGAGATGCATGATAGCATAAATAAGGAAAGATTAAATAAAAATAAAATATTAATAACAAATAGTTACGTTTGGAGATGCTGGGTATCGATCCCCGTGGCTCTTGCATACAAAGAGTGCATTCTGTCGTCTTAGCTACATCCCAACAATTCTTCAAGACAAAATCATAAATGTCCCATCATCAACAATAGTGAAAATGAAAACTATCCTTATGTCATAAATAAGAAAAATTTGAAATAGAAATAGAATATTTGATAGTAGGATTCCTTTGGAGATGCAGGGTGTCGCACCGTACTTCTCACATGCGAAGCGAGCGCTCCACCATCTGAGCTACATCCCCACAATTCCTACGTCATAAAATCCTAAACCTACAATCACCAATAATAGTGAAAATAAAAAAATATCTCTTCTCAATATGTCAAAATAAGAAAAGATTGAATAGAAATAAAACCATCTGAGCTACATCCTCGCTGCAAAGTGATCGCTCTTCCATCTGAGCTACATCCCCACGATTCTTACATCACAAAACTTTAAATTAATCAAAAATAGTGAAAACGAAAAAAATATCTCTGCACATTATGTCATAAATAAGGAAATATTGAATAAAAATAAAATATTAATAACAAATAGTTTCTTCGAGAGATGCAAATGAAAAGTATCAATCCCCTACCTCTTGCATGCTAAGCGAACGCTCTACCCTCTAAGCTACATCCCCACAACTCTAAATTTTCTGTGTCATAAGAAATATCGCTATGAATAGATTCTTTCGGAGATAAGAGGTATTGATCCCCGTGCCTCTCGCATGCTAAGCATGCACTCTACCATCTGAGCTACATCCCCAAAATTCTCATATCACAAAATCCTAAATGTCTCGTCATCAATAATAGTGAAAATGAAAAACTATCTCGGCACATTATGTCATAAATAAAAATAAATTGAAAATAATTAATATATTTAATAATTGATAGTTATCCTTTAGAGATGCGGGGTACCAGTCCCCATACCTCTTGCATGCTAAGCAAGGCTCTACCATCTGAGCTACATTCCCACATTACTTGCACCACAAAATCCTAAATTTTCCGTCATCAATAATAGTGAACATGAAGAAATATCACTACTCAACATGTCATGACTGAGGAAAAATTGAAAAGAAATAACATATTTAATAATAGATAGTTTTATTTTGGAGATGCAGGCTATCGATCTCCGTACCTCTCGCATGCAAAGTGAGCGCTCTACCATTTGAGCTACATCTCCAAAATTCTTGCATCACAAAACCCTAAATTTTTCATCATCAATAATAGTGAAAATGAAGAAATATCACTACTCAACATGTCATGAATAAGGAAAAATTGAAAAGAAATAACATATTTAATAATAAATAGTTTTATTTTGGAGATGCGGGGTATCAATCCACATACTTCTCGCATGCAAAGCAAAGACTCTACCATCTGAGCTACATCCCCACGATTCTTACATCACAAAACCCTAAACGTCTCGTCATCAATAATAGTGAAAATGAAAAACTATTCGTGCTCATTATGTCATAAATATGAAAAATTTGAAAAGAAATAATATATTTAATAATCCATTCATTTGGAGATGCAAGGTATTGACCCCCGTACTACCCACATGAGAAGTGAGCGCTCTACCATTTGATCTACATCTGCACAACTCTTACATTAGAAAATCCTAAACGTCCCGTCATCAATAATTTGTAAATGAAAAAATATTTCGGCTCATTATGTCATAAATAAGGACATATTGAATAGAACTAAAGTATTAATAACAAATAGTTTCTTTCGGAGATGCAGGGTATACATCCCCGTACCTTTTGAATGCTACGCGAGCGCTTACCATCTAGGCTAAATACCCACAATTCTTGAATCACAAACCCTAAATTTTTCGTCATCAATAATAGTAAAAATGAAGAAATATCGCTACTCAACATGTCATGAATAAGGGAAAATTGAAAGTAAAAAATATATTTTATAATAGATAGTTTTATTTTGAAGATGAAAGGTATCGAAACTCATACCTCTCGCATACAAAGTGAGCACTTTACCATCTAAGCTACATCCCCACAATTTTTATGTTACAAAATCCTAAACGTCTCGTCATCAATAATAGTGAAAATGAAAAACTATCTCTACTCATTATGTAGTAAATATGAAAAATTTGAAAAGAAATAATATGTTTAGCAATCGATTCATTTGGAGAAGCAAGGTATCGATCCCGTACTTCCCACATGGGAAGCTCTACCTTCTGAGCTACATCCCAACGATTCTTACATCAGAAAACCCTAAATGTCCCGTCATCAATAATTGTGAAAATGAAAAAAATATCTTCTCTCATTATGTCATAAATAAGGAAAGATTGAACATAAATAAAATATTAATAACAAATAGTTTCTTTTGGAGATGCAGGGTATCTCAATCCCCATACCTCTCGCATGTTAAGTGAGTGCCTCTACCATCTGAGCTACACCCCCACAATACTTGCACCACAAAACCCTAAATTTTTCGTCATCAATAATAGTGAGAAATGAAGAAATATGGCTCTCAACATGTCATGACTAAGGAAAAATTCAAAAGAAATAACATATTTAATAATCGATAGTTTTATTTTGGAGATATGCAGGGTATCAATCCCCGTACCTCTCGCATGTAAAGCGAGCGCAATACCATCTGAGCTACATCCCCACGATTCTCATGTCACAAAGCCCTAAACGTCTCGTCATTAATAATAGGTACAAAATAGGAATTTCAAAATGGGAAAAATTAGGTATAATTAATGAATCATTTCGACATAGAATGCATTGATATTATATTAACCCCCCCCCCCCCATTCTCATGTGCTGAAATTCTCCAGGAAGATCATTTTATATGCATTGTTATTAATTATTTCAAGGACTTGACAAGGGTCATCCTCTCTTGGATGTAACTTTGTCTTCCTTTGATATGGGTATCGCTTTATATGCATTGTTATTAATTATTTCAAGGACTTGACAAGGGTCATCCTCTCTTGGATGTAACTTTGTCTTCCTTTGATATGGGTATCGCTCCTTGTGAAAATGTATCCAAACCCAGTTATCGAGTTGAAAAATGATTTCCTTTTGTCATTTGTTAAGTCTTGGAGCAATTTTGAAATTGTGTTTCTCAATTGTCTCCTTCACCTCTTTATGCAATGTTTGATCAGACCTTACTTGTGGTTGCTTTACTCACAAAAATATTTAATTCTTAAAGTAACTTTTTGTTTCTCAATTGTCTCCTTTCACCTGTTTATGGAATGTTTTTATCAAATCTTCCTTACTTACTTGTGGTTGGTTTACTCACAAAAATATTAGAATGAATAGGAAGCAAATAAAGAGCGTAAGTGGATTAAATCCATAAACATCTTCAAAAGGAGAACAATGAGTGTTGCTTTACTCTGGGGAACGGTAGGTTTACTCACAAAAATATTAGAATGAATATGAAGCAAATAAAGAGTGTAAGTGGATTAAATCAAGGAGAACAATGAGTGTTGCTCTATTCGTCCCAAGGCTTAATATTCTTAAAAATAATAGGAAGATTAAATCCATAAACATGTTCAGAAGGAGAATAATGAGTGGTACTATGAATTGCTCTAAAGGAGAACGGTACTATGAATTCCTCTATTCTAAGATGTGAACTTAGGACCTCTCACACCCTAAGAAAGAATAATACCACTAGACCAAATTTTCCTTCTTGAACATCTATCATTTTTAGCTCTCACTCGATATGATTTTATCTCTCAAGTTTGAAATCTATATTTGTTTGGAGTTGAGGGGCTAAAAGGAAGTTCAATAATGTGAGGTAGGTCTTTTTGTATAAGAGGAAGTTCAAGGATTTAAAGAAAAGAAAATCATCAACCATTTTAACTTTTCAATCCATACATGACATTCTTAATTAATAAATTGTTTTACCTACAAAAACACAAAGTGAAACAAAACACGAAATTTTTAATTAATAAATTATTTTACCTAAAAAAACAAAAAGTGAAACAAATTAAGTGCATTGGATTGATACATTATTTAGGCCTTTTATATTAAAGGGAAAATCCAAGAGTTGATATCAAAACCCCTCACACCAAAAGCAAGAATCATACCACTAAACCAAATATCCTTGTTGTGGACTTCGTATTAAATTATGCATTGAACATATCATCGTTATTTCATTTACTTTATTTGATGTTCATATAAATTTGTTAAGACTGATGGTGTTACAATAACACATGCGGAAGCCATTTGGATCTTAGGCACTCTAAGTACATCAATTATAGTAAATTAGCTAGCATGTTCAAAAGCATTAAAACTCAATGAGTTTGAATACTAACCTTTTGTAGTTCAAATTTCTTTTTCTTAACGAATTGGTTTCGAACCACAACTAGTGTCTTCCCTACTATTCTCCAGCCTTAAAACGGGATTGTGGAATCCGGTGAGTGACTAAACGTGAAAGGAATTTAGTATATGTAAAGAGAGAGCTTTGAGAGACTTTCTCAAAGTTTTTCGAGCAAACTTTCCATTTTCCTTAATCACTCTATTTATAGAGTCATATTTGCATGTTTATGCAAATTTGAGCTTACCAAATTTTGACACTCAAAATTCCACTCAAATTTGTGGGATTATGTGGCAAGCATGAAGTTTGAGTGAACCAAATTTTGACAATCAAAATTCTACTCAAATTTGTGGGATTATGTGGCAAACATGCAAGTTTGGTTAAACATATATTGACACACAATATTCCACTAACTCAAACATGGATTTTTCAATTGGGTGAAGTTAACATTTTGACTTTCTTTATTTTAATTCAACAATTAATTTAAATAATTAATTTCAAATCAAAATAATATTAAATGAGTAATTAAACAATTTAATTAAAATTTAACATTAAATAAAATGTCAATCCCAATGAATTCAGGCACATATTGATTATGAATCCCTATTCATAATTAAAATATTCAAATCTTATTTAAATATCTCCACTTTTCTCTTTTTGTTTAATTCACAATTAAAACAAAATGCGGTTAAATATATCGTATATATTTAGCGTATATTTCTTAATTTGAATTCGAACACTTTGAACTCATTCATCACACTGTTCTAAGGTTTAGTCCGATAAGAGATAGCTGGGGGACCTAATAGACTTACAGATCATGGGCTCCAACGATCTGAGATTAACCTGCTAAACTCATTAACCTTGTTAACCAACATTCGTTAACTACTAGGACATTCCACTGATCATCTAATGAACAATTGGTTTGTGGTCCAACCACCAAACTAAATCCTTCTCGAGCCAATGAGAGGATGGGGCCCCTTGTTCAAGACTTGGAGTCAGTATTTGAGGGAACAACCTCTCTACTATCCCTAAAGGCGGGTAGGAGTGAATTCCATCATACACACTATGTCCCCAGCTATTCACCCAATCTTACCCCTGGAATGGGAGGCTTATTGAGTCGGTGAACTCGGGCCACTCTTACCCATGCAAATCTAAGGATAATTTCAAATAAATAGGAGTTCATAGTTAGCTCAAGATTAAGAACAAGTTACCTAGGTCATCGAATGAAAAAATCAGTCTCAACAATAAACGACATTATAAAGTGAGAGGGTTTTCTTCATGGTCCGATCTTATGCAATACTCATTGCATAGGACTCCCCCACTCACATGTTTCCACATGTACAATTTAGTGATCACATTGTTTATATCATATACAAAAGTGGGCCGCATCCATATCGTCTCCAGAATAAGGTACTCAACCTTATCCCTATATTATAGATCATTTTGACTATATACTTGAACTTGATCCACTCTAATGTCTCTACCTATAGTTCAAGTAATCAGAGTGTTCTTAGTTTATTAGATTTAGATTAATGACCGTAACATTCATTTTATTCAATAACAATCTTTACTGATTAAACATCAATAATAAATTTATTGAAAACACAATATGTTTTTGTTTACAAACTATGAGTTTTAGGACATAAAACCCAACAAATACAATCAATAGGCCCGACGGATTTTTTTTTTTTACACCTTGTTCATAGCTGACGGATTTTCATACATATTTCACAACACCTTCAATAGGCCCGATGTCGTCTTCTCTTTGATGATGTTGAACGTCGTGTTTCTGGACAGCGTCAACCAGATCAACCCTAAGGCGTGACGATCCTTAAGTTTCCACTCCTCCGCGTTCATCGTATCCGGCTTCACCCCCAAAAGGGGTTTCTAAAGGTCTTTCTGGTACATATAATCTTCAATCTGCAACTTCTAAAAACTGATATCGAATCCATCAAACTTTTAAATTCTTGTCTTTGAACTTTCCGTCTTCACAGATCGTGGTGAATCTTGCCTCACTCTAATACCAATTATTAGGATCACACAAATCTCACTCAATACTAATTTGTTGTGTGGTGGATGATTTCTTACGTGGTCTTCCTCTAAGAATGTAGCGTTTGTTGATACAAACACTCTATTTTCTTGAGGTCATAAAACAGTCCACCTTTCGTCTCTTAGGGGTATCCTACGAATAGGCATAATTTTGAACGACGTTCTAATTTCTTGAGATTTTACACCCACACGTGTGTTGGGCATCCTCAAATCCTGAAGTGACGTAAACTACCTTTACGCCCTCTCCATAACTCATAAGGTATTTCTAAAACACTCTTAGAAGGAACCATGTTCAAAATGTATGTAGCAGTCTCCACTGCATATCCCCAAAAAAAATCAGGTAATTGAGCGAAACTCATCATAGACCGAATCATGTCTAATAGAGTTCTATTTCTCCTTTCTGATACACCGTTCTGTTGGGGTATACCAGGGGCAGAGAGTTGAGACGTTATTCCATGTTCTATCATATAATCCTGGAATCTTAAGTCCATATACTCTCCACCTCAATCTGATCGAAGTGTTTTAATAGTTTTTCCTAATAGATTCTCAACCTTAGTCTTATACTCTCTAAACTTTTCAAGAGCTTCAGACTTGTGATGCATTAGGTAAAGATAATCATACCTTGAATAATCATCAATAAAACTGATGAAATATTCATACCCTCCTCATGCTTTGACATTCATTGGATCATAGAGATCCGTATGCACAAGTTCTAAGGTTCCTTTGGCTCTATAACCTTTTTCAGATAAAGGTTGTTTAGTCATTTTACCCTCAAGACAGCACTCACATGGAGGCAAAGAGTTGTCTTATAACTCATTTAGAAGTCCTCTTTTACCCAATCTCTCAATCCTATTGAAATTAATGTGGCCTAGTCTTAAGTGTCAAAGATAGGTATTAGGAGAAATCTTTTGTCATTTATTTTGAGTTTTAGCTGTTTTAAACATCTCGGTATTTAAAACAGCTTTTGTTTCACTCAGTTTTAACATATATAAGTTGTTTTCTAGTTTTGCCAAACAAATATGAATACCTCTTTTGAAAATGAACACTTCATTGATTTCAAAAGATACTTTATACAATTGTTCTAATAAACAAGAGATAGATATTAGATTTCTTTGCATTCCAGGAACAAAAAATACATTATCTAATATAATGAATCTATCTCTAAAAAACAACTTTAAATTTTCTACTGATATTGCTGAGTCAACTTCTCCTGTTCCAACCTTGAGTGTTATCTCGCCTTCCACAAGCATTCTCTAGGAACTAGTTTCTTGAAAAAAAGAACAAATATGATTAGTGGCCCCTGAATCCAGTATCCAAGGTGAGTGATCATACTCTACTAAACATATTTCTACAACTAGTAAATCATATTTACCTTGTTGTGCCTTTTTGGCTTTCTTCTCTGCAAGGTATTTTGGGCAATGACTTTTCCCATGCCCGTTTTTATTGCAATGGAAACATTTTCCATTATCTGCATTTTAAACCTTGCATTTGGGGTCAGTAGGAATCTTATCTTTCCCCTTACCCTTTTTGTCATATGCATCCCAAACTATTCTGTTTGCATTTGAGCCGGGGTTTAGGGGACATTCCTCAGTTAAAATAAACCTCAAATCATCATTTGCAAGTATTGTGTTTAGGTTTGATTTCCTTGTTGCGTAATTGTCGTCGTTTAATTTCTCAGAAGTGAGTAATTGTACTATTGAGCTTGACATGCTGAGATTTAAAACAAATTCTATTAGTGAATTGACTTAATTCTTTTTAATCCACTTAGGTTTAGCAAATGTAATTATGTACCCAAAATTTGTTAATTTGCAACGATACTTTAGTGAGTTAGAGCAATTGCTACCGAGGGGCAGTCAATCACTCCTTCAATAAACCAAGAGATTCTTGACTTAAACACTAATCCCAGAATAACTCTTATTCCTATAGTGTTTTAGTTATCGCCACTTTGGTCAAGAATATACTACTCTTAGTAATTCTTCGTAAGTGTGATCCGCCATTTTCAGACCTCAGAGATCGGCCCCAACAATGCTATCAAATGAAAAAGCCAAAGTTGAGAATGGACCTAAGAAATCCTATCCATTTTTGGAGTTTGCGTTTGTAACACCCGCTCATCGTCAACGCGATTCACAGGAGTTACTACTGACCTCGATAATAAACTCCGACAACCAATGATAAATTTCAAAAAAATGTTTCCAAAAACATCAAGTAAAACATTTAAAACGAGTGCTATTTAAACTTAAAACAACCGAAGTAGATTCTTGACAGCGAAAGCATAAGTACACAAAACAGACACAGACATGGATTCCCAAATAGTTCCTAGCCCGCTGGTCTCGCCCTCGTCCTCGGTTGGCCTGCATCAACTAAATCTGGAAAGAAAAGTTAAAAATAATTTTGATGAGTAATTAAATTACCCAGTAAGTAGCCAACTTTATCTTTCATGAATTCATAACTAATCTTTCCAGGTGTTTTTAAATTTTATTCGTCATTGACTCCTAGTTTCTCTTACTAGGGTCATCTGTTCATTAATGAGGTATCTCAGCTACCTCCAGCTTAGCATAGCAAATGTTTTTAAGTTTTATTCGACATTGACTCCTAGCTTCTCTTACTAGGGTCATCTATTCATTAATGAGGTATCTCAGCTACCTCCAGCTAGGTTACTGACTCTCTCTCGATATGCTTATCTAGAATTTTCGGACTCGTATGTAAGACTCGCTCTCGGTCAAATACGGTCCGTCTACTAATTGCTCTGGCGGCCTGTTTATCTCATATACCAACGGTCAGGAGTACTCATGCTCCCTGACTTAGCACACAGCGCGTTGGCCAGGAACTCCGCGGGAATTAGTAGACTATCATACTCATATAAATAAGCCATAGCTCAACAACCAATAAGCATATCTTAGAGTCATAACCTTTCTATTAACATGCATAACATACTCACAGTTACTGCATGTTTTCATACATGTATCATGTTCAACACATAGAACATTCTGACAATCATTTATATCATGCTTACATCACAGGCAAGCAGTCACAATATACAATAAACACTCAATATCATCAAAGCTCATCATAACATATTAAGCTCTTAATCAGGTAAACAACATACTCACATGTTGTAAAACAAGTTAAGAACTAGTTCAAAGGTCGATACGCTACTTACCTGGTTTCGAATCCCTTTCTCTCTTGATTGTACATTTAATAGGGTATTTCAACACAATTCCTTCCGATTAGACCTATATTTCACCATTTTCAAGGTAAGTATAGGTCAATCTAGGTAGAACAGGTCAAAACAAATCGAACGGGACAAACCGGGAACCCAAAATGATGCTTCACGCGCCCTCACGCGCCCTCACATCCTCGGTGTGTCTGTCCCACGCGCCAGGAGCACGCCCAGTCGCACACCCAGTCGCGGCCCCTCACGCGCCTGCGTGTAGTGCACGCGCTCCTTCTTCTTCCTTGCGTTTTCTGAAATTTTCCCATCTTTTTTTGTTAATACCTACTATATCCCGAAGCCATATCCTCCTTCTACGATTCGAATTTCATCCTGATTCCTTCTACAAATTTATAGATCTCCTTATTACGATTCTAACAAGCCCTATTTCATAACTCATTATACAATATGAACCAAGATATCGAGATTTAAAGGTTCGGTGATATGGGTTTTTCGTTACCTTTGCGACAACCGCTTAAATCAGCTTAGTTCAGAGCTTCAATGGCTGAAAAGCCTTCACAATCGTCTCCCCATCCTCAGGTTTGCACGTTGTCACAACAAACGCCAAAGAACCTTAAGGTTTTGCCGGAAAACATGGATTATAACATTCTCTGTTTTCTGTTTCCCTCTTCCTCTGTTTCTTCGATAATATTTGGTGCTTCCTCGTCGGCCTTGCCAACGCCAACCACCACCACCATCCATAACACTAACACAAAATAAAACCACCCTTCTTCATCCCACACCTCCATCTTCCTCTCTTTTCTTTCTTTTCCCTTCAATCCACCTGTCCATTCTTCCGTTCTCCATGGCAGCAGCTTCAAGCTGCTGCTGTCTTTTTCTTTTCTTTTCTTTTCTTTCTTCTTTTTTTTTTTTTTTTTTTTTAATTAATTAATTTATTTTTATTTTTATTTAATTTATTTATTTATTATTTTCGGGTTATTACAGCGTTGTTCCAACTCCCATGTTACGACCCTCCGAATGTGTAGTTGCTCTAGAGCAACATGTAGGCGGAACATGGAAATCTCACGGTGCAACCTAGTGGTGGAGACCATAGGATGTGTTGATATACTTCCTTCTCTCACTGACTATAAATACTTTCTCTATTCACCTTGTTATTGACTCATGCAAATACCTTCTAAATGGCGGCCGCTACTAGGACGACACGAGCCCGAGCATGAATCTCACGGTGTGAATTTTTTAGAGAGTGATAAAAGAAAAAGATGTATCTCATATACCTTTTTCCTCCCACTAAGTATTTTAGACGGTTGGGTATACTTATTACTTAGGTATATTCCGACTAATTAAATATAACTTAAGTATAGGTGATTTTTCCAAGTATAACATTTATACTGGATTTTTACCTATGATGTCTAGGTGATTTTTCATTTTTTTTTTAAAAAAAATCCTTACATCACTCACGCATGCTCATAAAACTGGGCTAACTAAGCTCAAGTACTGACCCGATCTCCAGGTAGCAGGTGTTCCGTAAACCGTCAACTTAAGTACCTCCAGCCTTAGACAAGATCATGCCAGGTGAGTTTTCTTGTAACCGTAGTTTTACAAGATATCGACCTATTTTAACTATTAAAATTGATCGTGCTTGGTTGTTAACCTTAAGTGAGCATGCATTTATCTTTGTTATAGATTTTAACATCTATCTCGTTTTATGACGTTGAAAATAACCTATAACATGCTTTATATAACAATTATATAATCATCCATTTCATGCAATAATATAAAAATTTATATCTATCACTCATGGAACCCTAAACATGCATACTATACATTATAACACTTATAACATACTTGGAATGCATGAAACATGCTTAGCCTATGGTAAGTCGATCCTTCACAGGTTGTTCGTGTTAAATATAGAATAGACCATATATGTATATAGTAAGATAATCTAGTGATTTACTAGTTTGTTACCAAATCTATGATTTACTGGTTTGTTACCAAATCTATGATTTCATAGTTTTGTTACCAAATCTATGATTTCATGGTTTGTTACTAAATCTATGATTTAGAATGTAATCTTCATTATACACATCTATAAATACATGAGGTCGTGACCCTAGGTCATTGTGCCATTCAACCTAACATGGTATTAGAGCCAAGGTTTATTTTTTAAATGTCTACCATATCTTCTTCCTCCTTTCCATCCACCATCTCCAACACCGTCTCAACTACCATGGCGACCTTTGCCCAATCCCTCTACACCATGCTATCACAATTCGTCTAACCAAAAACAACTTCATCATATGGCGTGCCCAGCTCCTCCCCTACGTACGGAGTACGAAGCTTATGGGCTACCTCGATGGCACCAATGCCGCACCTGCCAAGCTGGTCCCTTCCTCAACTGCTAGTGCTGAGCTGGTCTCTAATCCGGCCTATAATCAGTGGTATGATCAGGATCAACAGGTCCTTAGCGGCCTTCTCTCCACCATGTCTGAGGAGATTCTTCACGATGTGGTTGCTGCTACTACGTCCAAGGAGGTGTGGGATACCCTGCAGAGGATGTTTTCATCATCAACTCGTGCTTGCACTACTCAGATTAGTGTTGAGCTCGCCACGTCCAAGAAACGAGATCAATCTGCTGCAAATTATTTTCGCAAGATCAAAGGGCTGGCCAACGAGTTGGCCGCCGTCGGCTCTGCCTTGCAAGATGATGATGTGATCGCCTATCTTCTCACTGGTCTTGGCCCTGACTATGATCCCATCGTCACCTCAATGACTACCAAGAGTGAAGCCCTCACGCTTGATGATGTGTTTGCACATCTAATGACGTATGAAGCTCGCCAACTACAACACCAGGCTGAACTTCAGTTAAATCCGGGATCTTCTGCCAATTATATTGGTTGTGCTGAACTTCAGCTAAATCTTGGATCTTCTGCCAATTATGCTAGTCGTAGTGGTCAGCAGAAGAATCGTAGGTGTAGGGATCGTGGTCGTGGTCGTTCTCAAGGTTACGCACCCTCTCGTCCTGCTGGTGATCGCCGTGGCCCTTCTGCTCGTCCTTCCTGCCAGATCTGCGGTAAAGTGGGGCATACTGCTATCCGCTTCTGGCATAGGATGGATGAGTCCTATCAAGATGAACCTTCTTCTGCTCCTCCTACGGCACTGGCGACTACTTCCTCTTACAAGATTGACCCAAATTGGTACAGCGACACAGGCCTACGGATCATATCACCAGTGACCTAGATCATCTCGCTGTGCGTGAACGTTCTCATGGAGGTGAACAAGTTCAAGTCGGCAATGGAGCAGGTTTGCGTGTTTTGCATACTGATCATTCTCTAATTAATACTACTACTCGTCCTCTTGCATTGCGTAATATTTTGCATGTGCCTGAAATTTCCAAACATCTTCCTTCCGTTCATAAATTTTCTCGTGATAATGACGTATTTTTTGAATTCCATCCTTGGCATTTTTCTATAAAGGATCGACGGTCGAGGAAAAGTCTCCTAAATGGGAGGTATGAATCTGGTCTTTATCCTATTAAGTCATCCGATGTCGATGATCTCAAGCACGCCTTGGTGAGCAGATCTACTACTCACGCCCAATGGCATGCACGTCTTGGACATCCTTCATCTCAAGTAACAATCAATTTTGCGTCTCAATAATATTTCGTGTGCTAATGAGTCATCTTTGTCAGTTTGTAATGCGTGTCAGTTAGCAAAAAGTCATCAATTACCATATACTAGTTCTTCCCATAGGTCTTCGTCACCTTTGGAACTTATTTTTTCGGATGTTTGGGGCCCTACACCTCCATCTGTTGGGGGTTTTAAATATTATATTAGTTTCATTGATGATTTTAGTAAATTTTCGTGGATCTATTTGATGCATGATCGTACAGAAGCTCCTCGTATATTTTTGCAATTCCAAGCTCATGTTGAGCGCCTCCTAGATACTAAAATCAAGTGGGTCCAATCTGATTGGGGTGGAGAATATCAGAAAATTCATAACACATTTTTTCGTTCCCTTGGAATTGCTCATCGTGTTTCGTGCCCTCACACACATCAACAAAATGGGTCTGCTGAACGCAAGCACCGTCATATTGTTGAAACTGGTCTAGCCCTTCTAGCTCATGCTCATGTACCTATTAAATTTTGGGACGACGCGTTTCTTACAGCCACATATCTCATCAATTGTCTTCCTACTCGTGTCATCGATAAAAAATGCCCCTTAGAGCTTCTTTTTCATACCCCACCAAATTAATCCTTATTAAAAAATTTTGGGTGTGCTTGTTGGCCTCATCTTCGTCCTTATAACAAACAAAAGCTCTCTTTTCGATCAAAGGAATGTGTCTTTCTAGGCTACAGTTCTTTACATAAAGGGTATAAGTATCTTGACACCGATTTTGGTCATGTCTATATGTCTAGAGACATCATATTTGATGAAAACATTGTTCCATTCAAGAGAGCCCCACCTAATTCTTCCCCAATCATGCAGTCGACGCATAATGCCCCTGATTTGTGCACCTTGCATTTGGGTAATAGCAGTACTAATTTGGAGAATGATCACATGCATATGTCTGGGCCTACTAACTTTTTGGATGCAGAAAATTTGGTGTCTACATCAGCTTCGGAATTGCCGCAGCAATCCTCCGCGTCGCTGCCATGCGAATCAGTATTGGTTGTTTCGCTAATGATTGAGGTCTCGGCTCCTCCGCCAACAGATGATATTGCGCAATGCCCGGTCGAATCCTCAACCGCTGGTCAACCAACTGCTGTAGCATCGGTTGCTCCCCTCGCAACGGCTGATACGGCTGTCCCCTCAAATGTGGATCCTGCACCTACTACTCATCCGTATGGTACTCGATTGAAGCACAATATCAAGAAACCCAAGGTGCATACAGATGGAACAGTAACATATCTTGTAGCTCAGTCTTCTGCCTCTGAACCTACTTCACATATTACTGCTATGGAGCATCCCCTCTAGCGTCAGGCAATGAATGATGAATTTCAGGCACTTCAAAAAAATAAGACATGGCACTTAGTTCCAACTCGTGCTGGTCTTAACGTTATTGATTGCAAATGGGTTTTCAAACTCAAGCAAAAGCTAGATGGCTCTATTGATCGCTACAAAGCACGCCTGGTTGCTAAAGGTTTTAAACAGCAGTATGTCGTTGATTATGATGATACCTTTAGTCCAGTTGTTAAGCCCACTACCATTCGTCTCTTATTATCTCTTGCTATTTCTCGTGGTTGGGCTATTCGGCAGATTGATATTCAAAATGCTTTTCTTCATGGCTTTCTTAATGAAGATGTTTATATGAAGCAGCCCCCTGGATTTGTGGATTCTCAACACCCTGGTTACCTCTGCAAGCTGGATAAGTCGCTTTATGGCCTTAAACAAGCTCCGCGTGCCTGGTTTTCTCGCCTTAGCTCCAAACTATTACAGCTGGATTTTACACCTTCAAAGGCTGATGTTTCTCTTTTCATTTTTAACAAGACGGGCATTCAGATGTATATTCTCATCTATGTTGATGACATTATTATTATCAACTCATCTTCTACGGCTACTGAGAAACTTCTTACACAGCTTCAGGATGATTTTGCCGTCAAGGATCTTGGCATTTTGAGTTATTTTCTTGGGATTGAAGTCCGCCATACTTCCAATGGACTTATTCTGACACAACATAAAATACATTCAAGATTTATTGTCCAGAACCAATATGCTCACCTCCAAAGTTGTGCCTACACCTATGCTTCCTAATGAGAAGTTGTTATTGGATGGTGGTGAAAAGCTTTCGCCTGAGGATACTACTCGCTATCGGAGTGTCGTTGGTGCTCTCCAATATTTGTCTCTAACACGTCCTGATATATCATTCTGTGTCAATAGAGTGTGTCAGTTCATGTCCTCCCCGACATCTATACGTTGGGCGGCAGTCAAACGAATTCTCCATTATCTACATGACACTATTGATATGGGTTTATGTCTTACAAAGTCCAGCACTGATTTGTTGAGTGCCTTTTTGGATGCTGATTGGGTCGGGAATCCTGATGATCGTCGAAGCACTGGAGGCTATGTGATCTTCTTTGGTGGCAATCTTATCTCTTGGAGTTCGAGGAAACAATCGACAGTTTGTCGTTCTAGTACGAAGGCCGAATATAAGGCGGTTGCTGATGCCACCGCCGAATTAATTTAGATCCAAGTTCTCTTGCGTGAGCTCGGGATCTCGCAAGCGCGAGCGCCTAGCCTATGGTGTGACAACATTGGTGCCACCTACCTGTCCGCCAATCCAATCTTTCATCGACGAACGAAGCATGTTGAGGTTGATTATCACTTCGTTCGTGAACGTGTATCGTCTCGTCAGCTTGATGTTCGACTCATTTCCTCCAAGGATCAGCTCGCCAATATCATGACAAAGCCATTGCCAGCTCCTTCTTTTAGCAATTTTAGGCGCAATCTGAACTTAGTAGTACATCGTCCAGATTGAGGGTGGGTGTTAAACATAGAATAGGTCATATATAGTAAGATAATCTAGTGATTTACTAGTTTGTTACCAAAT
The DNA here is from genome assembly GCF_057944985.1 of Cucurbita pepo subsp. pepo. Lineage (NCBI taxonomy): Eukaryota > Viridiplantae > Streptophyta > Magnoliopsida > Cucurbitales > Cucurbitaceae > Cucurbita > Cucurbita pepo. The sequence goes on along the minus strand of NC_141800.1, from coordinate 9,295,315 downwards.
CTATGATTTACTGGTTTGTTACCAAATCTATGATTTCATAGTTTTGTTACCAAATCTATGATTTCATGGTTTGTTACTAAATCTATGATTTAGAATGTAATCTTCATTATACACATCTATAAAATACATGAGGTCGTGACCCTAGGTCATTGTGCCATTCAACCTAACAGTTCGTAACTAGAGCTGGGTCAATTTATCGATTTACCCCTAAAGTTACTGCTTGTTCCTTGAGTCCCACTGATCATCTAATGAACAATTGGTTTGTGGTCCAACCACCAAACCAATTCCCTCTCAAATTCAGTACTTGAGGGAACAACCTCTCTACTATCCCTAAAAGCGGGTAGGTGTAAATTCCATCTTACACTCAATGTCCCCAGCTATTCACCCAGTCTTACCCTTGAAATTGGAGGCTTATTGAGTCTGCGAACTCGGGTCACTCTCACCCATGCAAATCTAAGGATAATTCTGAATAAACAGGAGTTCATAGTTAGCTCAGGATTAAGATCGAGTTACCTGGGTCATTGAATGAAAAAATCAGTCTCAACAATAAACGACATTATAAAGTGAGAGTGGTTTTCTTCATGGTCCAATCTTATGCAATACTCATTGTATAGGACGCCCCCACTCACATGTACAATTTAGTGATCACATTGTTTATATCATATACAAAAGTGGGCCGCATCCATAGTGTACTCAACTTTATCCCTGTACTATAGATCATTTTGTGTCTCTACATATAGTTCAAGTAATCTTGATCCACTCTGATGTCAGTTCAAGTAATCTTGATCCACTCTGATGTCTCTACATATAGTTCAAGTAATCCTACTAAACCCTACAAATACAATGAATTCTACTGATTGATCATTAATAAAAGAAGACTAATGGAGATGCGGGTAAAAGAAGACTAATGGATATGCGGGCAATCGATCCCCGTGCCACTCGCATGCAAAGAGAGCACTCAACCATCTTAGCCACATCCCCACAATTCTTACATCACAAAACCCATAGGTCCCATCATCAATAATAGTGAAAATGAAAAACTAAATAGTGAAAATGAAAGACTATCTCTCATCATTATGTCATAAATAAGAAAAAATTGAAAAGAAATAATATATTTAACAATTGATAGTATTCTTTGGAGATGCATGGTAACGATCCCCGCACCTTTCGCATGCAAAATGATTGCTCTACCCTCTGAGCTACATCATCCAATGGAACCCACACTAAAAGGAGGACCACAAGCTCGGGGCTCGACGAAAGCCCACAATTATCTCTGCTCATTATGTCGTAAATAAGAAAAAATTGAAAAGGAATAATATATTGTGATTTTGCTTTTCTTTAATTTTGTACCATTTGTCCAAAAGTGTCATTTTTCTCCACAATTTCAACACTTTACGTTTGGTTTGTTTAGAGATTTTTCTCGATTCCTTTATTTTGATCGCCCATGTTTGTTTGGGCTCTTTGTTTTACTTTCACTGACATCTTGAATTTCATCAAACTTCAGTTTATCAGATTTTCGTGAACTGTTGATTGCAGCAACAACAGTATACCACGACTCAGGTAAAGATGACATCAAAATTACTACTTTAATTTTATTTTTGAACCTAATTTTCATTGAGCTCAATTGACTGACAATCACGTTGAACTAATTTATATGATCTACAACAAATCTACATTCAGACATTTGTATATAATTGACGACACCTTGTTCATAGCCAACGGATCTTCGTACATATTTGACAACACATTTCATAAGTTGGATCTTCGTACATATTTGACAACACATTTCATAGGCTTAATGTTGTCTTCTCTTTGATGATGTTGAACGTCGTGTTTCTAGACAGCATCAACTAGATCAACCCTAAGGCGTGACGATCCTTAAGTTTCCACTCTTCTGCGGTCATAGTATCCGGGTGAAAATCTCCATCTTCTAAAAACTGATATAGAATCCATCAAACTTTTAAATTCTTGTCTTGAACTTTCCATGATACCAATTATTAGGATCACAAACAACATGATAGAGAAAATGTAAGGAGATATATTGACTAAAAGCGTGACACTATCCGCCAATCCCAAGCTTTTTTGAACATGCTCCGAACAAGGAGCACTGCTTTAATTTGATATAATTGTGGGAAGACATTTCGTGAATCGAACTCAAGACCTCTTGCACCCGAAACGAGAATAATACCACTAGACCAAATGTCCTTATAGTGGATCAACCATTTTTAGTTGTTAGTCCATGTGTTTTGTGTGCCTCAAGATTTGAAATTTATCCACATGTTTTTTTTTTTTTTTTTTTGTGTTTTAGAACCTACTATTATTGTCAAATGAATTTCACATTGTCTATCACATAATAGAATTTGTTCTTCAAATCAATTGGATGTACTTTAATTAATATTATTAAGAAATATTGACATAAATAAAGTTCATATCCTATAATTCCTACCTTACCTTACCCAAATTATTTTAATTGAAGCTGCATTGCCATTAAAGCATATGCATTCCTTTGGGATAGATATTGAAACAATACATTTGAATTTTAAGTAAAATTTCACTGCAACTAAGTTTTTGAAAACGACTTTTATTTGATTTTTTTTAAAATTTTTTATCCTTTAACTTTAGTTTTCAAAACCTACATTGATATGTCAAAACTACTTCGTTAACAATATTTATATTGTATAATGGGATTAACTTATTTTTACTACTACGTTTACTTCTATCTCATGTTAAAAAACAAATGTGCTAGTAAACATAATTTCAATCCTCTCAAATCTGATTTTTACATAATAATTACTTGAAACTTAGAAATGGTAGAGATAATGCTCGGATTTTTAAGGAGAACTTCTAAGCACGAGAGATCAATTTCATTCCTATGAAATCTAATTTTTACATAATAATTTGAGGACATGAGGATATTTATAGTCTCCCACTCCCACAAAAGAAGTTAGTGGCCTGGATTTAATCTCAATAATAGTGAAAATGAAGAAATATTGCTACTCAACATGTCATGAATAAGGGAAAATTGAAAGTAAAAAATATATTTAATAATAGATAGTTTTATTTTGGAGATGTAAGGTATCAATCCCTATACCTCTCGCATACAAAGCAAGCGCTTTACAATCGTCCCCACAATTCTTAGGTCACAAAACCCTAAACGTCTCGTCCTCAATAATAGTGAAAATGAGCTTTACAATCGTCCCCACAATTCTTAGGTCACAAAACCCTAAACGTCTCGTCCTCAATAATAGTGAAAATGAAAAACTATCTCTGCTCATCATGCAGTAAATATGAAAATTTTGAAAAGAAATAATATATTTAATAATCGATTCATTTGAAGAAGAAAGGTACCGATCCCGTACTTCCCACATGGGAAGCTCTACCATCTGAGCTACATCCCCACGATTCTTACATTAGAAAACCCTAAATGACCCATCATCAATAATTGTGAAAATGAAAAAAATATCTCCGCTCATTATGTCATAAATAAGGAAAGATTGAACAGAAATAAAATGTTAATAATTAAAAACAAATAGTTTTCTTTTGGAAATGCGGGGTATCTCGATCCCCGATCCCCATACCTCTCGCATGCTAAGTGAGCGCTCTACCATCTGAGCTACATTCCCACAATACTTGTACCACAAAATCCTAAATTTCACGTCATGAAGAAATATTGCTACTCAACATGTCATGACTAAGGAAAAATTGAAAAGAAATTACATATTTAATGATAGATAGTATTATTTTGGAGATGCAGGGTATCGATCCCCGTACCTCTCGCATGCAAAGCGCCATCTAAGCTACATCCCACGATTCTCATGTCACAAAACCCTCAACGTCTCGTCATCAATAATAGGTCCAAAATGGGAGAAAATTAGGTATAATTTATGAATCACTTCGACATAGAATGCATTAATATTATTATTTGGATTATCATTCACAATTTCATGGGAATGTATGTATTTAACGTGTGTCATTTTATTGTATTTATTTACTTCGTTTTATTCTACAATCTCTCTTGAAGGGACATTTCGAGAATCCAACTTGAGACCTCTCGCACCCAAAGCGAGAATCATACCACTAAACCAAATGCCCTTATTATGCCGCTTAAAACGTATGTATGAATCCTTGGGCCTAGGTATTAATGTTGTATTTTGTCGTATTGCATGAAACACATGAAGTCCTCGATGCGCTTGAACTGAAGCCTTGGATGTAGAATGTGTCTTAATAACATAATAAGAACAAAGAGCTCTCTACAAGACCTGCTTCAGATTTGGATAGGCATACTCACCAAAAGTGGGAAAAATGAAATGATATTAAGAGCATTATCATTATAGTTTTAATTGCCTTAATTTTTGTTTTTTTTTTTTCTTCTTAATTACATAAGATGGTAAGTATAAAGCCTTGGGATGTAAAGAAAGACTTTAGGTTGCTACTTAATGGTCAAGCCCTTACGAACATGTTTAAGTTTTGATATCTCTTTTCTAATTCCTTTATGTCGACTTTGTTGCCCAACAATTGATGTAGAGAAGTTAAGAGGTATGTTTGAAAAGTAAATAATAGGAACAACAAGTTTATATAAATATGAAGTCCTTCGATAAGAAAAGATTTAGATATAGGGGCATTTGAGGTTGCACCGTAAGTGAGGGTCGTACCACTAAACCAAATGTCTTTTCTTAAATACCCAATATTTTTAGCTTCTACTCAAATATATTTTTCTCTATGTGGTTGAACGGCTATAAAATGAAAAGTTGATGGTCTAATATTTTACTTGTAAGTAAGACATTTTATATTGAATTGTTATAATATACAAGGGTTATCAAATAAACCAACAACCCAACAAAGGAAACAAACTAATCAATTTGAGTTGGATTGATTCGGTTTAGTTCATCAGTTTGTTTAATTTAATTCTTCTATTTTGCCTCGTATGACAAGAAAATAAAGTTGTATTGAATGCACCTTAGTTTCATTTATGACAAACTCATATGAAACATACTGGCATTAATAGTACTAAGAGTTGGAATCTATAAGCATTTCATGAACTTAAGTGCAAACCATGCTTCTTTAAAGATGAGATAAACTTTAGTTAAGTAATGGGAACTTTAAATTACTTCATGTGGAGCTTCAATTACTCTATGCTAGTTACAATCTTTAAGATTGACTAATTGGACACTAGTTCATGGATTTAGGAAAATTTTTGTGTAATTATCAACTACAACTTATGTTTTCAAAATTTTAGGTCATAATTTAGGTAGTTGGTGTTATGAGTCGTAAACTTGTTTTTTTTTGCATAAAATGGATTTAGTTGAACTGTTATTACCGATAAGATGGAGAAAGAAATTGGCTTTGAAATGACTAATAGACCTAGGTTCATCGTTGTTGTCTTCTAACTGTGATTTTGCAAAAAGCTTAACTAATATAAACTATCATCCCATAAGAACTTTAAGGTAAATCAAGAATATTTGGTGTGTTCAAGATAAAGCATAATTGTATTTATGATATTGAGCTTGGGGTCTATAAGAATTTAATGATCATAAGAGAAATTCCTTTTTTATTAGAGGAGACCAACTTTATTTAAGCTACTAGGAGTTCAAACTAGCATGCATAAGAGTTGCGTGGGTGCTCATTTTATCCATGTTCTCCACTTCCTCCCATTTCCTCCTCTTCCTCCATCACATTCTTTATTTCTCATCCCATTTCTCAATCTCCAACTCATTCTTTCTTCATCCCACCAATGCAGATTTGAATAAAGAAGGAGAAAAAGAAGGAGAGTGAAGGAAGTCGGTATGGATTTAGCTTTGGAACTAGACATCGATGAGTATGATCTAACGAACATCAATACAAAAAATTTAGTGACTTTTCTTTGGACCAACTAGGTAAGTGGTGTTACTATTGGCTTGGTTGGATGAATTGTATGAGGTATTAACAACGCGTGCTCCGTAGCCCCTCCACGTGTCGTACTTTGTGAGTGTTTGACATATATTATGTTCTGTTATGCTGTAACGAGTTCAAATGAAGATTAATTTCTCAATTTTTTTTTACGTTCAAATTTTTAGGAATTTATTGAGAAATTTAGAGACCAAATTTAAATATGATATGGAAGAAAAAATAGTTACAAATATTAAAAAAAAAACTCATTAAAAGTATAAAAGAAAATAGTTACAAGTTTTTCATTTTGATCCATCCTTCCTAAGTAGGGGATAGTAAGATAGCTAATTAGAGTTCAATAAAGAGGAAAAATAAAGAAAGAAAAAAAAAAGGGCGAAAAAGAAGAATATAACTAGAGTTCAGTTGTTTGATATCAAAGCAGCCGGATTTTAGATTATACAGATTTTTTCTTAGGATAAAGAGTCGTATATCTCTATGACTCAGCTCAATGACACGTCTCGCCGCGGTCAAGTAAGCAGTCTAACCCTATTTTGAAGTATATGATATGTTGTAAAACTTGTATGAATTTATTGTATGTTTTGAGTTTTTTTGGTAGTTATAAAATGTCCTCGGACATTAAAGAGTGAATGTTAACCATTTAAGAGAATAGTGGATCAAAGTTATAGTGTCAAGATATGTTGAGGAGGAAAAGAGTGGTCGTGAGATATCTCACTAGCCTTAGGAAAACAGAGAGTTGTCGCTGCAGAGTGCAATACATTTAACCAATGGAATTTTGGTACTATAAATGATGAAACTGGAGATTGTCCCCAAACGTCTATATGGATTATTTCCAATCGCACTTTCTTTGGTTCTCTAGCAGCCTTTGTGAAGCTAACTCGTTTATATTTTTCCATAACGTAGCTCTCACAAACACCCATATCAATAGATTTTAGGCCTTCTAAAACTCCATTCGCAGCCATCATCTTCATTTCTTTGACGCTCATATGTGCAAGTCTATTGACACTACTGTAGGGTGTATAAACATGGTTGCTGTTACTACGAGTTGTGTATAGGGTTCACACTATCGTGGTGTATAGGGTTCCAAATTTTGTGTCATGCTACCACCATGACACCCTTCACAATCTTCCCCTAACTCTTTCGAAACTCGACTGCATAACCTATGCTATCCAACTGACCAATAGAGATCAAATTCTTCTTGAGATCAGGAATATATTTGATATCCTATAATGTCCACTCATTTCCTGCTAGAGTTTGTATGCAGACTGTAAGGACTGGGCTGACTCGATGACTCTAAAAAGACGGGTAAATTTTTCAACAAAATAAAACAACTAAAACTTAAAACATATCAAACATTATATCAAAATAAAGTTTATACAAAGTATTCTAAAACACAATACAACAGTTAAAACACAAGTTAAGGGACGACAAAAAAGGGTTGAAGGACGATGGGTGAGGTTTGTCTATGGCACCTGCTCCAGAGTCCGCTCCCGACCTCGACCAGCTCCTTATTTCCTGAAAAAAATGGAGAATAAGGAGTGAGTACAAAGACTCAGTAAGCAGCCTACTTGTAGGCTCTTAATCGTGTCCTTGATATGCTAAGGTACCACACTTTTTCTTTTCATGTTTTTGTTTTTATCTTGTTCTTGTTATGTTTCTTTATTCGTTCTCCAAGACACTTCCCTTATGACTTACGGTACTAGACATAAACTTGTCATCCTATGTCCGAGGCTTCATGAGTTCCAAGCGACACAGGCTTCATGAGTTCCTATGTAGTCTAAGTCATAAACATGATGTACCGTGGGAGGTCTTAGGAGGTTCTTAATTCATGGCTAGGGTAACTTACTCTCTTCTTGCTTCATCGTGGCCATAGGTTCTCCCCATGATAGACCATAAAGGTCACGTGATCGATACATGCATGAACATGACATAGACCATAAAGGTCACGTAATCGATGCATGCATGAATATGGCCTAGACCATAAAGGTCGCATAATCTAACATAGACCATATAGGTCGCGTGATCGGTGCATACATGAATATGGCATCCTGCAAATCATAACATGGAGCAGGACATCTCATCTAGGTGAGGGGAATGAGGCCAAACATGACATCCTGGAAAGCAAACACGGTGCAGGGCATCCCACCTAGAAGAGGAAAAAGGCCTCCTTAAAAAGCACTGCATGGTGGGAGTTATGGGCCACAATTAGACATGCTTAGAGTAATACCTAGCATTCTTGAATTTTCATGTCTAAGGACTTTGGTCCTCATCTTTGAGTGGTACCTAGCATTCTTCTTATCTTGGTAGTTTGTAAAGCTTGTTTGGTAATGTTCTTGGCTCTTAACCTTGTAAGTTTCTAAGGTTCTTATTTTCTTGAAGCATAAATCAACATGCATTCGTATCATATGAACCCATCTTAGCGTGAGTTGTTCTAGAAGGTCATAGATTCCTAGGGAGTTCTTTAGAGGGTTCTAGAAGAGTCTTGAATCTTGACACGTTTTCTTTAGGCGTTTCCATCTTGGCTTATGTTCCAAACTTGCTCCAACCAACTTGAAATCTTGAGCTTATCCTCGTGTCATACAAAATAGACCTTATAGGACATGGTTGGTGATTTGGAGCATATTTAGACCTTTAGCTAGGATATGACTTCTTGTTTCGTTTTCAGGAACTAACCCTTCGAGGTTGTCATGTCATATATCGTGTTTTAGTCCTGAAAACACTTTCAAAGTAACCCTTAGTTTTCTCCCCATGAGTGCATAGGTGACATTATCATAAACGTGGCATCCTGCTAGCATATCGTGTTGCAGGGCATCTCATTTAGGTGAGGAAAATAATAAGTCCATCATGACAACTTGCTCATGGTACATATAGCAGGGCATCTCACCTAAAGATGAATAGGGATCTCGTGGTACACTTCATGATGGGATATAATGGTTACTCCGGGCATGGATCCTAGCAACTTGTTAAGCATACCATCTGCATTAACCTAGGTGTTTCTTGTATTCTTGGGGATCCTAGGTTTATGCATAACGTCTTGGGTCAAGCTTGGAACTTAAAGGTTCTTCTTAGGAATAGCTCAACGTAACCTTGTGCACTTATAATCTTATTAGCAACCAAGGGTACCTATGGGAAATCTCTTATTTCGTGGGTACCTCATTAGTCATTCTAGGAGGTAAAGTCATGTGGATCGTGATGTACATTTTCCCCATATCTTGGTTTCGCTATCTAACGTTTCCCAACGACTCCCAAACTTCATTACCTTATACAACATCCTGAGATAACGATTCATACAACATTTCATAATGTTGGTAGGTCATTTAGGGCTTGACCCGTAGGTAGTCTTCCTTAGGGGCATTATGGTAATTTCCCCCTAATTCTTGGTTTTGCTACTTAACGAGTTCCAATGGATTTCAAACTTCACCACATCATCAAGAATCATAAAATAAGATCTATGGTAGAGTTTCATAGCATTTGGAGGTCATCTAGGTCATGAACCGTAGGTAGATATCCTTAAGGGCATTATGGTCATTTTGCCCCATTTCTTGGTTTACCTACTTATCCTTATCCATTGACCACTAAATTTCACACATAATCTAAGCATGCTATAATATGATCATCATTAAAATTTCATAGGCATCAGGGCTCATTTAGTGGGTTATTTTAATGGTCCTTAAATCTCAAGCAATTTGATCGGTTCAGGGCCTTAACTTACGGTTCTTTGAGTTTTTCTTTCATAGATCCTTGTGTAATACTTGGGTTAGGGTTCATATGAAATTCCAAGCGATTCCTACAAGTACTTCTTAAGAAAAGTCCAAGGTGGCTACTTACCTCATTGTCGACGTTCGGGACCTTCGTTCTTTTGCTTCCGGTACCCGAATTACTTCACACTTCCTTCCATAGACTCCTTATTGTGTCTAGTTTCTAGAACCATAAGTTTTGTCATGAGAACCAGTATGGAAGGGGGTTAAAATTGAGAAACACCGAGGGAAGGTCAGATTTTGGGCTGACTTGGCCGGTTCAACTAAACCGGCCACGTCATCGTCTTCTTCCTCTGGACAGGAAGAAGACGCGCGCGTCCTTTGCGCCGCCGTCTGAAAGTGGCCTTCCACAGCCTCAATATCTTCGTCTCTCCCCTCGATTTCTTCATTAAACTTAACGATGGTGTTACAAGGAATAGCTTGAGATTGATTTCATACCTTTTTCGTGGATCACAGCCTAAGATATTGTGCTCCAAAGTTCGTCCAAAATCATTTCCCATGCCGGAGCTAAAACAGGGGATTTCTTATCGGGTAGCCGATTCTAGGGGTTCTCAAGGCCCGATTTCTTCATGGAACCTCTTCCATATCATTTTCTCATGCTATTGGAATTGGTTTGGAGGAACGTCTTTGAGTGTGGGTCCTTAATTTCGAGAAATCATTCTCGGTATGCAACTCACCTGAAATGTTGGATTTGTTATCACTTGGGTATCTTGTTATACGACGTTTCAGCTCTCGATTCCTTCATATAAATTGTGGGTAATCTTGTTTAGAAACTATAGGAATAAGTTTGAGGAGGAATGGTGGAGAATTTCTCTCGAATTTGGAAGAAACCCGAGAGTAGGAGACCCACAATCCAAACGCTCATAACTCTCAAATGGGTGCTCAACCTTGCTCGAGTCTTGTTCCATATTGTTGCCCCTACTTCAGACTTTATAGGAGGAGCTTAAACCGACATTGAAAGCTTCAAATTTGTCGTTATTCGGAGATTGAACGTTCTGGATAATTCATCAGAAAATCCGCTCCGATCAGGGCTTTACTGACTTTAGCTTTGAATACCAGCCGTGGGATGTGATGATCTATCCCTTGTCTAGATCTTATCCGAATTTGGGGAAGATCCAACGGTTGAGATTTGAGTTTCGAGAGATATTTCTCAGATGGTCACTGTAGATGCTCTGATTCTGATTGGAGGGGCATTTTCGTAATTATCCATTCTTCTAGGGGTATTAGGGTAATTTGCCACTTTTCGAATATTTTAATATTATTTTCCTAAAAAATTCATAATTTTTCTAAAAATCCTTCATCTCATGTTGGTCATATTTCCCTTCTTGAGTATCTTGAAATTCCTTCTAGACAAGGAAGTAAAAATCTGGGAAGATCCTTCATAATTGGAAAAATGACATTTTTGCCCTTTTCACTTACTTTTACTTTCTAATCCTTTTTCCATAGGTCTTAAACTCCTTAACATTACTTGTTAGAGTTAAGAATGACTTGCTTGAGATCATCATCCTTGTTTAATCCTTTAATTCCTCCCCTTTTGATCATTTGGTTCTTACATGGGTGGCTTATTCTTGTTGGATCTAATTCCTTTCATTTTTGGGGTGTTACACAGACATCTCTCTCCCCTTCAATCTCCAACGTTTGTTGTCGGCAAGATACACCTTCCCAAAATTTTCTTATTTGAAATTTTGAAACAATTCCTTACTTGAAGACAAATGAAACGAAGCAACTGAATCTAAAATCCAGAATTCAATTGGGCTGTTCACGTTAAGAATTAGTGCATCCTTAGTATCTTCTGTTGAATATATAGAATCATTGTCATCTTCAAACTTGTGATTTTGTTTTTCTTCAATTTTGTACCATCCGTCCAAAAGTGACATTTTTCTCCACAATTTTAATACTTTACATTTGGTTTGTTTGGAGATTTTTCTCAGTTCCATGATTTTGATCGCCCATGTTTGTTTGAGCTCTTTGATTTACTTCTTTCCCTTCGATCAACACTGAAAGTATTGCTTGATGAATCTCCAATTTCCCATTTGGGAATACTTTCGCTGACATTTCGAATTTCATCAAACTTCAGTTTATCAGATCCTCGTGAACTATTGATTGCAGCAACAACAGTATACAACGACTCGGGTAAAGATGACATCAAAATCAATGATTTAATTTCATTTTTGAACATAATTTCCACCGAGCTCAATTGACTTTCAATCACGTTGAACTAATTTATATTATATGCGACAAAGCTACCTTCAGACATTTGTAGATTGAACAACCTCTACATCAAATATACCTTGTTCATAGCCGACGGATTTTCGTACATATTTTACAACACCTTCAATAGGCCCGATGTTGTCTTCTCTTTGATGATGTTGAACATCATGTTACTAGACAGCGTCAACCAGATCAACCCTAAGACGTGACGATCCTGGAGCTTCCACACCTCTATGGTCATGGTACCTGGCTTCACCCCCAAAAGAGGTTTTTGAAGATCTTTCTGGTACAATCTTCAATCTGCATCTTCTAGAAACTGATATCGAATCCATCAAACTTTTCAATTCCAGTTTTTGAACTTTCCATCTTCACATATCATGATGAATCTTGCCTTGCTCTAATATCAATTATTAGGATCACACAACAACGCACACACTCGATCTAAATGAACACAAAAAACATGATAGAGAAAATGTAAAGAGAAATATTGACTAAAGGTTTTGTATTAATGACTTCAGGTATGCAAATAGAGGATATGAAGGATGAGAAATGTACATTTTGAAAGAATTGACTAATGGGTAAATATATGATTTCATTTTATTATATATATAGTTTTAATAGATATAACCGCCTACTATATATAAATATTTAGTATATATATCACTATCAGATTTTTATTATAAATAGCCCACCTCCATATCCAACTTTATAAAGCACAATAATATATCTCTGTCAGATTTTTACTATAAATAGTTAGCCTCCGTATCGAACCTGGTAGAGCACAAATAGTAAGTTTTTCGAACAGAGTTGGAAGAAAAATAAGCCAACCGAGGCTCTTAATATCTTTATGCAACTTTTAGCAAATAATTCTGAAAATCGCGAAATTACTCATCCATAATGAATCTCATCCTTTGTACAACTTTATGGCTATGAGAGGAACAACTTTGGTTAAGAAATCAAAGACTAAAAGATGTTGGAACGTTGGAACCCATCAGTTTACTTTCGGTAAACGTTTTAAGTTTAAAATTTAGAAATTAGAGTCCAAAATTTTTCGTCTAGAGATTGATTCATTTAATGAGTCTTATACAATGAGCTATAGGGTAAGTTAAGGAACACAATTGAAGAAGAAATCAAGAGGAGATGAGCTCTCAATCGTTCAAACTGGAAGCATCTTGGAATTAATTTTCTTGGTAAGTTCATTATCAAGCTGGAGACTTGGTAAGTTACATGCCTAGTAGTAACGGAGTCTAACTCGACTTGGTAAATTTTCTTGGAATTAATTTTCTTGGTAAGTTACATGCCTAGTAGTAACGGAGTCTAACGACGATCATTCAGACAAACATCCACCAACCAAGAGGGGTGAAAATGATGACGATAGTACAATTGAGAAAGAATCTTAGCCATGATAAATCTATGCTTGCTGCCATTGTTGTATTTGAAAAGGGAAGCTCGAGTGAACCAAAACAAGAATGTCAGATAATGGGTTTATTCTCACCCGGAGAGATAAATCACGAGATTAGTTTTAAATTTGGATAGGTATGTCAATTGAAAGTGAGAAACACAAAATGATATTAAGAGCAAACATTCTCTTCCGAGAGGAGTGAATTGGGTCACTCTTGGTTCTCAAACTCGAGACCTCTGGTACCCAAAGCAAGAATCATACCACTAAATCATTATGGACTTTATATTAAGTTGTTTATTGGATGTATCATCGTTATTTTATGGACTTTATATTAAGTTGTTTATTGGATGTATCATCGTTATTTCATTTTGTTATTATATCTTTTTTATTAATTCTGAAATTATTTAGAGGGTTTACGATATTAAGAGCATTATCATTATAGTTTTTGCCCATACTAAATAAAAGATTAAGACATAGGAGCATTCCAAGAATTAAACTGAGGACCTTTCGCACCCTAAGCGAGAATCATACCACTAGACCAAATGCCCTTACTAGAAAACCAAACATTTTTAGCTCCTACTCAATATGTTTTTTTCTCTCAAGTTTGAAATCTATTTTCCTGAGGGGTTGTTGGACTATAAAACAAAAAGTTGATGGTCTAGTATTTTACTTGTTTGTAAGTAAGGCATGTAATATTGAATTGTTCTAATATACAAGGGTTATCAAATAAACCAACAACCCAAAAAAGGAAACAAACTAATCAGTTTGGTTAGATTGATTCGGTTCAGTTCATTAGTTTGTTTAATTTAGTTCTTCTATTTTGCCTCGTATGGCAAGAAAATAAAGTTGTATTGAATGCACGTGAGTTTCATTTATGACAAACTCATATGAAATATAATTGCATTAATAGTACTAAGAATTGGAGTCTATAAGCATTTCATGAACTTAAGTACAACTCATGCTTCATTAAAGACGAGATAAACTTTAGTTAAGTAACTGGAACTGTAAATTACTTCATGTGGAGCTTTAATTGCTCTATGCTAGTTACAATCTTTAGGATTGACAAATTGGACACAAGTTCTTAGATTTAGGGGATTGTTTTATGTAATTTTCAACTACAACTTATGTTTTCAAATTTTTAAGTCATAATTTAGGTAGTAGGTGTTATATTATGGATGAACACTAGAGTTTCTATCCAGTTTACCATAACTACTCTAGTATTTATTTGAAGGCTATAATTGTCATCTATGTTGTATCGCAATAAGATTTGTTTTGATGAAATTTTAGTTAATGTTGCATTTCTTTGCATAATATGAATTTAGTTGGAGAGTTATTACGGATAAATGGAGAAAAAATTTTCTATAAAATAATAAACAGACCTAAGCTCATCGTTATTGTTGTTTACTTGTGATTTTGCAAAAAGCTTAACTAATATGAAATATCAAGGTAAATCAAGAATATATCCTACACATCATTCAAGACGACAATAAAATGAAGTTCAATTAAACACACTTTTAGTTTCCTGTTTGAAAGGTTCAAGATGAAGCATAATTGTATTAATGATATTAGAGGGATTCATGTTTTATTAGAAGAGATCAACTTCATTTAAGGTACTAGGAGTTTAAACTACTCCCATCGTAATTTCAATCACTCTACCAAGATTACAAATTTAGGGTTGGCTAGTTGGACATCAATTCTCTACCTTTAGGTTATAATTTAGGTAGTAACCATTATAATATTAATGAGCATAAGAGTTACAATTCTTTCAGGGACCAAATGTGTTAAAGTTAAAAGAATATATATATATATATATATATATATATATATTATATTATATTATGTATGTTGAGGTCTGGATAAAGCACAAAGTAGCAAGGAACACAATTGTCGACTCTAGAACCACCCACAACTCATGATCGAGACCAATGCAAAATATTTTAGCATCCTTTGACATCGAGATACAGGAAAGATGAACGCCGTCAAATTGGATGTTTTATCTGTCTTAAGAGTCACAATGAGAACTCTAATCAAGCTGGAACCTTGGACTAGGCAAATCATTTTGTGATAGTTGAAATGGATGACTTTGACGTCGTGTTAGGGATGAACGTCCTACTGGAACACAAAGTCATTTACATGTCCCTAGCAAAATTCCTAGTAGTAACGGAGTCTAATCTGACGAACATTCAGAAAAACATCCATCAACCAAGAGGGGTGAAAATGATGTCCATACTACAGTTGAGAAAGAATCTTAGCCATGATGAATCTACGCTTGCTGCTATTGTTGTAATTGAAAAGGGGAGCTCGAGTGAGCCAACCTCAATAGAAACCTTGTTGCCACTACATGAACACCACGACGCAAAACAAGAAGGTCAGATAATGGATTTATCCCCACCAAGAGAAATAAATCACAAGATTAGTTTTATGTTGCAGTCAAGATCGCCTGCCACAAACAAATGTCATGCGGCTGAGACTGAGCTAGCTAAATTCTATGAAAAGCTAAATGACTTGTTAACCGTCGAGTTCATTAGACCCCCAAATGCTCTTGTCAGTGATCACTCAAATGTTGTGCAAAGACACCAAGCCAACGCCTCTATTGGAGAAGGAAGACAAAAACAAGCCACTGAAGCAACACATATTCACATAGAAATACCAAACGGATGAAGAGAATGGTTAGTCAGAAGCGTCGACAACAATAATTTCAAGAAAAATAGAGAGTTCATATAAGTTAACGTTAGTCAACTTCGAGTTCAAAGCAACAAGAACCAAAGACTGGTGCGAAAATACTATGGACTAGTCGATGTTATCCACAAGATTATGAAGACATCATATAGGATCCAATTGCTCTTATGGATGCGGACTAACCTTGTTGTTCATGTTAGTAACTTGAAACGTTATTATTCGGACCAAGAAGACATCAAGCAGAAGTAGGTGGTTTGACGTCATGCAAAGAAGAAAAAATTTCATGCGAAGAAAGTAGGAAAGACACCAACATAGAAGACGTGAAGAGTCAACGAACCGAGAAGTGATTTTCAATAGCTCCTAGTTGATTGGAAGAGACTCCTCATTCTAAGATCAGCTGGAAGTGCAACGAGAGACCTAAAGTTAGCCTCATCCTACAATGCTGAGTTTATGAAGAGTTGGTTGATAGAGATATCAATAAATTGTGTGGGGACAGATGTCACGGTCACGATTGCCCAAGGCTTGTTGTCTATGGCTGCATGTTGCATGTCTCAGCCATTTTTGTAAATAATTTGTTGTCCAAGGCAGCTACTCGTTCCAAACCCCTTTTACTTGTTTTCATGTTAGATAGGTCTTTACTATTATTGTTGTGCCACTACAGGGTGTATGACTAGTCATCAAAATCATATCTACACCCACCCGGACAAAAGTTTCCCAAAATGTATTATAGGAGAATGTGACTAGTTGTCAATTCTTCCTACCCGGGTTATATGCTATCAAATCCATTGTTGTTGCTTATTCGCTTTTAGCTTATAATATTGCTTTATTTGAAATTATTTTTAATTACTTTATTTGAAATTATTTTTAACGTACTTCCTTGCTCAAGTTTTTAAAAAATTTCTTCCAAACGTGACTCGAGCATACAATGCTATTGTCCATGCAGTCTGAATTCTGCACAGTTGACTTGTTTGTCCAAATGCTTCCCTCGAATTTCGCACAGTTGACTTGTTTGTCGGATTAGAATAAATGCATCCCTCCGGTTATGGGCTGGATCTTCTAACTATTTACGTGAGTTGGGCTTGGAGCATGTGTGTAGATTGAAAATGAATGAGTTGGGCTTGGAGCATGCGTGTAGGTTGAAAATGAAATGGTAGGTTGCAGGCTTCCTCAAGCCCTCACGAATTTCGCACAGTTGACTTGTTTGTACGATTAGAACAAATGCTTCCCTCCGATTGTGGGCTGGATCTTCTGACTATATACGTGAGTTGGGCTTGGAGCATGCGTGTAGGTTGAAAATGAATGAGTTGGGCTTGGAGCATGCGTGTAGGTTGAAAATGAAATGAAGCCCTCATGAAATGATTTGTTCTTCTCCCCCTCTTTTTTTTTTCAAACATCCATTTGAATTATTTCTTTATTCAATTTGATATAATTGTTGGGGGCATTTCAAAAATCAAACTCGAGATCTCTCGCACCTGAAGCAAGAATCATACCACTAGACCAAATGCCCATGTAGCGGATCTTTTGACTATTTACTTGAGTTGGGCTTGAAGCATGTGTGTAGGTTGAAAATGAAATGGTTGGATGTAGGCTGTGAATGAGGACTGGGCCACGAAAGGTTTTTTCTTTTCCACAAATGGACTTTAGGTTAGTGAGTCTAAAATTTTAGTTCAAACGGACCCAAAATCGAACCTACTAGTTCCATCTTCCTTATACGACTCACTAAAAATTTTGGTACCCTTCTCATTCCTATTCTCTATTCCGCCTCTTCTCGCTCTCTGAAACTTCTTTAAATGTTATTGTTCACCGGTTATTTGGGCGCACTACTATTGAGAGATCAGTGCGATAGAGAATCTGTGCCCCTTAACATAACAAAGAGTTCCTAGAAAAAAAATATCATAGAACAATTTGTGTGGGTTGAGAGTGTAACGCATTTCAAGTTAGGGTCAAGGGTGTAAAGCCTTTGAAGTTAGGGTTGAGCGCTTCTTTTTTTTTTTTTCCAAACATCTATGTGAATTATTTCTATGTTCAATTTGATACAATTGTAGGGGGCACATTTCGAGAATTGAACTCGAGACCTCTCGCACCCGAAGCGAGAATCATACCACTAGACCAAATGCCCTTGTAATGAATCTATCATTTTTAGTTGCTAGTCCATATGTTTTATGCGCCTCTATATTTAAAATTTATCCACATATTTTTGTGCTTTAGAACCTATCTTGTCTTTAAGATTATGAATGACCCATCTCAAAATTATTATGGTTGAAGCTGCATTGCCACTAGCATATGTGCATTCCTTTGGGATTTACTTCATCCCTTTCACAATTTTACTAGTCCCTTGCTACCATACCATTTAACAATATTTATAATATTTACTTCGTCCCGTTCATAATTTTACTAGTCTCTTGCTACCATACCATTTAACAATATTTATAATATTTACTTCGTCCCTTAGTCTCTTGCTACCATACCATTTAACAATATTTATAATACATTGAGCAACAATATTTATAACGGGATCGCTATCTCATGCTAGAAAGAACGTGCGAGTAAATTGATAACCGAAGTAATAAGAGAATTAAGGACAGGGGCATTCTAAGATGTTAACTCAGGACCTCTCACACCCTAAGTAAGAATAATACCACTAGACCAAATTTCCCTTCTTGAACATCTATCATTTTTAGCTCTCACTCGATATGATTTTTTTTCTCAAGTTTGAAATCTATATTTGTTGGGAGTTGAGGGGCTAAAAGCATTTTGTTGAGCTTTTCGATCATGAATAACTTTTATGCATTCAATTAGGATACTCTATTCAGGTGAGGTACGTCTTTTTGTATATGAGGAAGTTCAAGGATTTAACGGAAAGAAAATCATCAACCCTTTACAATCAATACACGGAATTCTTAATTAATCATCAACCCTTTACAATCAATACACAGAATTCTTAATTAATAAATTATTTTACCTACCAGAACACAAAGTGAAACAAATTACTGCGTTGGATTGATACATTATTTAGGACTTTTAGGTCACAACAAAGCAAGAATCAATCATACCACTAGACCAAATGTCCTTGGTATGGACTTCATATTCAAGTGTGCATTGAACATATCATCATTATTTCATTTACTTTATTTGATCTTCATATAAATTGTTAATATAATCAATTGTACTTATTGATCATTAATCATTTTTGAAGTAAGACTAATGGAGATGCGGGCAATCGATCCCCATACCTCTCACATGCAAAAGGAGCACTCTACCATCTTAGCTACATCCCCACAATTCTTACATCACAAAACCCATGTCCCGTCGTCAATAATAGTGAAAATGAAAAACTAAATAGTGAAAATAAAAAACTAAATAGTGAAAATAAAAGACTATCTCTCCTCATTATGTCATAAATGGTAACGATCTCCGCCCTCTCGCATGCAAGACGATTGCTCTACCATCTGAGCCTACATCTCCACCTTTTTTACATCACAAAACACTAAACTTTGTGAAGAGTAGCAAATGGTGTAGTATTCACACAGAAATTCTAAAATAGAAAGTGGAGTAATAAATGGTGGAGTGTATTCACTTCATTCTTTCATATATAATCATCTATATATATATATATATATATATATATATATTTAGGTCCTGGAGCTCTCTTGCTCTCACAATTTCATGGTATGTATGAATATGAAGCCTTTGGCATATTCACAGTTTTATGAGAATGTATGTATTTAACTTTTGTCATTTTAATGTGTATTTATTTACTTTGTAAATATCTTTAATTCTACAATCTGGTGAAGGGACATTTCAAGAATTGAACTCATGAACGTATCTTACTCCTATCGTTACATTTCGTTTTGTGCATCCTTCTCGTATCCTATCTCAGACATATCCTTGAGCACATTGTACCATAATTATTAACCACATATTATAGCATAACATAACATATAGGAAGCAAATCGATCCACAGACAATTCACACATATCAATATATATGACACGTGCAGAACTACAGGGCACGTGTCAACATCAAATATAACCATGCCGATAGTAAGGTCACTTACCTGGCTAGCATAAGTTGTCACAAATATATCTTTAATGAAAATTCGATTCCGTCCTTTGAAATCCGAGTCAACCTATATGAGCTCCTGACATCAATTTCAAGTTTGAACTCTACAAAATTATTTCTCTAATTTACATTGGCCATCGTAAAATTCTGATATTTCGTGTTAAGACAAAATTTAAAGGAGCTCACTGCCCTATGATATTTCCTGTTTTATGGTTAAATCCTGTTCAACAAATCTTTCCTCAATCTCCCTCCCTCTCTCTAATTATTTTCATTTGTAAATAGGTTTTCAATTGTGTAAACAGATATTACTAACCAATTGTAAGTCCAATTGTAAGTTGATTGTTTGGCTACGATCTTCTAGTTTATAGATCTGCCAACTAAAATTTTATTGAATCTAACCTTGTAACCTTATTTTTTATAACTTAAAAGACTAACAAAACCTACTCAATGGGATATGGGATGGGATATGGGATCTGATTATTACAGGACCTGTTAAAATATGAAAGAAGATTTGATCTTAATTTAATTTCTTATAACCATAACTATAAAAGAAAAGGGAATCTGAGATAGGATTTTACCATAATAGAAGACAAAAATCTCTAAATCTCCAATGTGTTGAAAGCCCATTTTACTTCTACTAAAATTTGACCATTGTTTTTTCTGTTTCTTTCTTTTTTCTTTTCGAGTTGGTGGGGAGAGATAATTGTGGGAAGGGATGAGAGGTTAGTGGAGAGGAGTTGGGAATTTTTTTTTTTTTTTAAATTAATTAATTAATTAATTTATTATTATTATTATTTTAACTATTTTTATAATTATTTTTATTTGTTTATTTCTTTATTTATTTTTGGGCTATTACATGAACCCTCCAAATTTGGGTTGTGATAGATTAATATTAGAGTAGTCGAATTTTAGATTATATAGATTTTTCTTAGAATAAAGAGTCGTATATCTCTATGACTTAGTTGGATGACACGTCTCGCCACGATCAAGTAAGCAGTCTAACCCTATTTCAAAGTATATGATATGTTTTAAAACTGGAATGAATTTATTGTATGTTTTGAGTTTCGTGGTAGTTATAAAATGTTCTTGGACATTAAAGAGTGAATGTTAACCATATAAGACAATACTGGATCAAAGTTATAGTGTTTAGATATGGTGAGGAGGAAAAGAGTGGTAGTAAGATATCTAAATAGCCTTAGGACAACAGAGAGTTGTTACTGCAGAGTGCTAGACATCTAACCAATGAAAGTTTGATACTAGAAATGATGAAACTGGAGATGGTCCCTAAACGTCTGTATGAACCATTTCCAATCGCACTTTCTATGGTTCTCTGGCAGCTTTTGTGAAGCTAACTCGTTTATATTTTTCCATAACGCAGCTCGCACAAACACTCATATCAATAGATTTTAGGCCTTCTAAAACTCCATTCATAGCCATCATCTCATTTTTTTTAATCTCATATGTGCAAGTCTATTGACACTACTGTAAGGTGTATAAACATGATTGTTGTTGCTCAGAGTGCTTCCAATTCAAGTAGACTTTAATTGAAAGAACTCTTAGCAATAGCAATCATGTTTATACACCCTACAGTGAGTGTATATGGTTCCAGATTTTGTGTCATGCTACCACCATGACACCCTTCACAATCTTCCCCAAACTCTTTCCAAACTCGGCTGCATAACCTGTGCTATCCAATTGACCAATAGAGATCAGATTCTTCTTGAGATCAGGAATATATCTGACATCCTATAACGTCCACCCATTTCCTGCTAGAGTTTCTTCCGTTCAATCTCCAACGTTTTGTTGTCGGCAAGATAACACCTTCCCAAAATTTCCTTATTTGAAATTTTGAAACAATTTCTTACTTGAAGACAAATGAAACGGTGCAACTGAATCTAAAATCCAGAATTCAGTTGGGCTATTCATGCTACGAATTAGAGCATCCTCCGTATCTTCGGCTGAATATATAGAATCAATGTCATTTTCAAATTTGTGATTTTTTTTTCTTCAATTTTGTACAATCTGTCCGAAAGTGTCGTTTTTCTCCACAATTTCAACACTTTACGTTCGGTTTATTTGGAGATTTTTCTCAATTTCTTGATTTTGATCGCTCATGTTTGTTTGGTCTCTTTAATTTACTTCTCGTTTGGGAATACTTTCGCTGACATCTCGAATTTCATCAAACTTTAGTTTATCAGATTCTCGTGAACTGTTGATTGCAGCAACAACAGTATACCACGACTCCGGTAAAGATGACATCAAAATCAATGCTTTAATTTCATATTTGAACATAATTTCCACTAAGCTCAATTGGCTCACAATCACGTTCAACTAATTTATATGATCTGCAACAAAGCTACCTTCAGAAATTTGTAAATTGAACAACCTTTGCACCAAATACACCTTGTCCATAGCCGACGGATTTTCGTACATATTTGACAACACCTTCAATAGGCCTTGTCGTCTTCTCTTTAATGATGTTGAACGTCATGTTTCTGGATCGTGTCAACCAGATTAAGCCTAAGGCGTGACGATCCTTGAGCTTCCAGTCCTCCGTGGTCATGATATTCTGCTTCACCCCCAAAAGGGGTTTCTGAAGATTTTTTTGGTCATATAATCTTCAATCTGCATCTTCTAGAAATTGATATCGAATCCATCAAACTTTTCAATTCTTGTCTTTGAACTTTCCATCTTCACATACCGTGATGAATCTCACTTTGCTCTATACCAGTTACTAGGATCACACAAAAACGCACACACTCGATCTAAATGAACACAAAGAACTTGATAGAGAAAATGTAAGGAGAAATATTGACTAAAAGTTTTGTATTAATGACTTCAAGGTATGCAAAGAGAGGAGGTGAAGTATTAGAAATATAGCACTGACTAATAGGTATATATATGATTTCAGTTTATTATATATATATATATAACTTTAACCGATATAACCGCCAAATATATATAAATATTTAGTATATATCTCTATCAGATTTTTACTATAAATAGTCAGCTTCTAGCCCATATTTAGTATGTGATGTCACACATTGGTTGGGAGGAGAACAAATCACCATTTATAAGGGTAAGGGTGTGGAAACCTTCCCCTAGCAGACGCGTTTTAAAGCCTTGAGGGGAAGCCCGAAAGGAAAAGCCCAAAACCTTCCCCTTGTAGACGCATTTTAAAGCCTTAAGGGGAAGCCCGAAAGGGAAAGCCCAAAGAAGACAATTTCTGTTGGCGGTGGATTTGGGTTCTTGGGTTCTTACATAGTATATATATCTCTATTAGATTTTTACTCTAAATAGTCCGCCTCCATATCCACAGATTTTTATATAAATAGTCAGCTTCTAGCCCATATTTAGTATATATATCTCTATTAGATTTTTACTCTAAATAGTCAACCTCCATGTCCACAGATTTTTACTATAAATAGTCAGTTTCTAGCCCATATTTAATATATAATCTCTATTAGATTTTTACTCTAAATAAATATTTAATAGTCTCCTAATTTTTCCACGCCTACTATATATAAATATTCAATAGCTGTATGTAAATATTTAATATATATATCTCGAGTAGATTTTTACTATAAATAGTCAGCCTCCATATCCAACATTCTAGAGTCAAATAGTTAAATATTTAATATATATATCTCGAGTAGATTTTTACTATAAATAGTCAGCCTCCATATCCAACATTCTAGAGTCAAATAGTTAGTTTTTCCACACCTACTATATATAAATATTTAGTAGCCTGCTTAGTTTGTCTAGGCCTACTATATATAAATATTTAGTATATATATCTCATCAGATCTTTACTATAAATAGTAAGCCTCCGTATCCAACGTTCTAGAGCCCAAATAGTTAGTTTTTCTACGCCTATATATAAATATTTAGTAGTTTGCTTCGTTTTTCTTCCACACCTACTATATATAAATATTTAGTAGCCTGGTTAGTTTTTCTACTCTTATATATATAAATATTTAGTATTTATAGTATATATATCTCTATCCGATCTTTACTATAAATAGTCATCCGAAATAGTTAGTTTTTCTACTAGAGTTTAAAGAAAAAATAAGTACTCTATCACATTTTTTACTATAAATAGTCAGCCTCCATATCCAACCGTCTGCATCCGAAATAGTTAGTTTTTCTATGAGAGTTTAAAAATAAGTAAATGGAGGCTAATCACATTTTTACTCTAAATAGTCAGCCTCCATATGCCCAGATAGTTATCTACATGACACTATTGATATCTTTGGTGGCAATATTATCACCTAGAGTTAAAGAAAATAATCGACAGTTTCTTGTTCTAGTACGGAGGGCGAATACAAGACGGTTTCTTATGCCACTGCCGAATTAATCTGGATGCAAGTCCTCTTGCGTGAGCTCGGGATGTCGCAAGCACGAGCGTCTAGCCTATGGTGTGACAACATTGGTGCCACCTATCTGTCCGCCAATCCAATCTTTCATCGATTGAGGTTGATTATTATTTCGTTCGTGAAGGAGTATTAGGCGCAATCTGAACTTAGTAGTACGCCTTAATTTTTGTAGGAAACAACAAACTATTTAATTTGATATAATTGTGGGGGCATTTCGTGAATCGAACTCAAGATTTTAAATTTATCCACTAGACCAAATGCCCGGGTAGTGGATCAATCATTTTTAGTTGCTAGTCCATGTGTTTTGTGTACCTCATGATTTGAAATTTATCCACGTTTTTTTTTTTTGTGCTTTAGAACCTACTATTATTGTCACGTTAATTTCACATTGTCCATCACATAGTAGAATTTGTTCTTCAAATCAATTGGACGTACTTCAATTAATATTATTAAAAAATATTGACATAAATAAAGTTCTTTGTACTTCAATTAATATTATTAAGAAATATTGACATAAATAAAGTTCATATCCTATAATTCCTACCTTGTAGGTTTGAGATTATGAATGACCAAGCTCAAATTTGTTTGGTTGTGTGTAGAGTATATGGTATACGTTAAAAATTACCCGTTAGGACAACACCGTAGGGAAAACAGAATGAAAGATAGGTCCCATCATCTCATTGCATGTGATTGTTGCATTTAACCCCAATAGTGGGGTCACTTACCGAATATTTCTTCAAATACTCAAGCCATGTGCTACTACATTTTTTAGGTTAAGGCAAGGCATTCCTGTACGGCTGACGACGACATCACAACTCAAGACCATGGCACATGCAGGATAGTGGTATTTATTTTTTTAGACTTAGGCTAGAATAGGATGTTTTTAACTTAAAATGCTTATTTATTTTATTTAGTCTTTTGTTTTGTCGTTTTAAAGATGTTTTTGAAACACGTAAGTCCATAGCTGTGTTTTAAGATAAAGGTTATGTTTTATGGAATTTAAATGAAGTCTTCCGCATTGAATGTTTATATTACGTATACAGTAGCGACCTTAAATTAGTAGAAAATTTTGGGTAGTTATAGTTTTTATCAGATCGGCCTTACTTGTGGTTGCTTTACTCACAAAAATAATAGAATGAATAGGAAGCAAATCAAGAGGTGTAAGTGGATTAAATCCATAAACATCTTCAAAAGGAGAACAATGAGTGGTACTATGAATTGCTCTAAAGGAGAATGGTACTATGAAGTATTGCTCTATTATATGTCATCTCTACAGATGGCAAACATTGGTCCCAAGACTTAATATTCTTAGAAATAATAGGCAGATTAAATCCATAAATATTTTTAGAAGGAGAACAATGAGTGGTACTATGAATTGCTGAGAACGGTATTATGAATACCTCTATTATATCTCATCTCTACAAATGGCAAACATTAGTCCCAAGACTTAATATATTCTTAGAAATAATTGGCAATAATCCAACTTATCCCACACCATACTTTTCAAAAGTGACTTAAACATTTAACCAGCCCTATCTTTTTTGCGTGTAGCAAACCACATTTTAAGTCGTATACAATCCATATAAAATATCTATCCCATTAAGGCACAATCATATTATAGAGCATTTAGGAATATAGAGCGGGGTGTTCGGGGTATCGATCCTCATACCAATCACATGCAAATAGAGCACTCTACCATCTTATCTACATTCCCACAATTCTTGCATAACAAAACACAAAACTGTGAGCCATCAATAATAGTAAAAATGAAAAAAAATATTTCTGCTCATTATGTCAAAAATAAGGAAAAATTGAATAGAAATAAAATATTAATAACCAATAGTTTATTTAGGAGATGCACTCTACCATTTTAGCTACATCCCCATAATTCTTACATGACAAAACCCAAAACTACACGTTATCAATAATAGTGAAAATGAAAAAATATTTCTGCTCATTATATCAAAAATAAGGAAAAATTGAATAGAAATAAAATATTAATGAGTTTCTTCAGGAGATGCACTCTACCGTCTTAGCTACATCCCCACAGCTCTTACATAACAAAACCCAAAATCCTCGTACCTCTCGCATGCAAAGAGTGCACTCAACCATCTTACCTACATCCCCTCAAGTCTTACGTCACAAAACACTAAACGTCCCGTCATCAATAATAGTGAAAACGAAAAACTCCCTTTGATCATTATGTCATAAATAAGATTAATAATTGATAGTTTTCATGCAAAGAGTGCACTCAACCATCTTACCTACATCCCCTCAATTCTTACGTCACAAAACACTAAACGTCCGTCATCAATAATAGTGAAAACGAAAAACTCCCTTTGATCATTATGTCATAAATAAGATTAATAATTGATAGTTTTCCTTTGGAGATGCATGATAGCGATCCCCCTACCTCTCCATGCAAAGCAAGTGCTCTACCATTTAAGCTACATCCCTACAATTCTTACATCACAAAACCTTTAACTTCCCATCATCAATAATGATGAGAATGAAAAAATCTTACATCACAAAACCTTTAACTTCCCATCATCAATAAGATGAGAATGAAAAAAATATCTCAGTGTCATTTTATTGGATTTATTTACTTCGTTTTATTCTACAATCTCTCTTGAAGGGGCATTCCGAGAATCGAACTTGAGACCTCTCGCACCCAAAGCGAGAATCATAGCACTAGACCAAATGCCCTTGTTAAGCCACTTAAAACGTTTGTATGAATCCTTGGGCCTAGGTATTAAGGTCGTATTTTGTTGTATTGCAGGAAACACATGAAGTCCTCGATGTGCTTGAATTGAAGCCCTAGATGTAGAATGTGTCTTGGAGAACAAAACAAGAACCTAATGAGATCAAAGAGCTTTCTACTAGATCTACTTAACATTTGGATAGGCATACTTAGCGAAAGTGGGAACCATGAAATGATATTAAGAGTATTATCATTATAGTTTTAATGACCTTAATTTTTGTTTTTGTTTTTTTTTTCTTTTTCATTATTTCCTAAGATGGTAAGTATAAAGCCTTGGGATGTAAACAAAGACTTAGGTTGCTCCTGAATGGCCAAGGCATTGCGAACATGCTTAAGTTTTGATATCTCTATTCTAATTCCTTTATGTCATCTTTGTTGCCCAACAATTAGTGTAGAGAAGTTAAGAGGTATGTTTGAAAAGTAAATAATAGGAACAACAAGTTTATATAAATATGAAGTCCTTTGATAAGAAAAGATTTAGACATAGGGGCATTTGAGGTTGCACCCTAAGTGAGGGTCATACCACTAAACCAAATATTTTTAGCTTCTACTCAAATATATATTTCTCTGAGTGGTTGGATGGCTATAAAATGAAAAGTTGATGGTCTAATATTTTACTTGTAAGGGTCATCAAATAAACAACCCAAACAAAGGAAGCAAATTAATCAATTTGGGTTGAATTGATTCGGTTCAATTCATCCGCTTGTTTGATTTAATTCTTTTAATTTGCCACGTATGACAACAAAATAAAGTTGTATTGAATGCACCTTAGTTTCATTTATCAAACTCATATGAAACATAATTGCATTAATAGTACTCAGAGTTGGAGTCTATAAGTATTTCATCAACCTAAGTGCAAATCATGCTTCATTAAAGATGAGATAAACTTTAGTTAAGTAACAGGAACTTTAAATTGCTTCATGTGGAGCTTCAATTACTCTATGATAGTTACAATCTTTAGGATTGACTAATTGGATACGAGTTCATTGATTTAGGGGAATTTTTGTGTAACTATCAACTACAACTTATGTTTTCAAATTTTTAGGTCATAATTTAGGTAGTTGGTGTTATGAGTCATAAACTTGTTTCTTTGCATAATATGGATTTAGTTGAACTATTATTACCGATAAGATGGAGAAAGAAATTGTCTTTGAACCCACTTTAGTTTCATGTTTGGTGTGTTCAAGATAAAGCATAATTGTATTTATGATATTGAGCTTGGAGTCTATAAGAATTTAATGATCCTAAGAGAAATTCCTGTTTTATTAGAGGAGACCAACTTTATTTAAGGTACTAGGAGTTCAAACTGGCTTAAGAGTTGCGTGCGTGCTCATTTTATCCATGTTCTCCACTTCCTCCCATTTCTTCCTCTTCCTCCATCACATTCTTTATTTCTCTTCCCATTTCTCAATCTCCAACTCATCCTTTCTTTATCCCTAACCGATGCAGATTTGAATAAAGAAGGAGAAAAAGAAAGAGAGTGAAGGAAGTCGGTATGAATTTAGCTTTGAAACTAGACATCGATGAGTATGATCTAACGAACATCAATACAAAAAATTTAGTGACTTCTCTTTGGACCAACCAGGTAAGTTATGTTACTATTGGCTAGGTTGGATGAATTGTATGAGGTATTAACAACGCGTGCTCCGTAGCCCCTCCACGTGTCGTACTTTGTGAGTGTTTGACATGTATTATGTTATGTTATGCTGTAACACGAGTTCAAATGAGGATTAATTTCTCAATTTTCTTTTTAAGTTCAAATTTTTAGGAATTTATTGAGAGATTTAGAGACCAAATTTAACTATGATATGGAAGAACAAACTAGTTACAAAAATTTTTTAAAAAAAAAAACTCATTAAAAGTATAAAAGAAAATAGTAAAAAAAATAGGAAAATCGGTCAAAATTAATGTTGAGGTAAAATTTTCATTTTGACCCATCTTTCGTAAGGGGACAGTAAGATCGCTAATTAGAGTTCAATAAAGAGGAAAAATAAACAAAGAAAAAAAAAAAGGGCGAAAAAGAAGAATATAACTAGAGTTCAATAAAGAGTTGTTTGATATCAGAGCAACCGGATTTTAGATTATACAGATTTTTTCTTAGGATAAAGAGTCGTATATCTCTATGACTCAGCTCAATGACACGTCTCACCGCGATCGAGTAAGTAGTCTAACCCTGTTTTGAAGTATATGATATGTTGTAAAACTTGTATCAATTTATTGTATGTTTTGAGTTTCGTGGTAGTTACAAAATGTCTTCGGACATTAAAGAGTGAATGTTAACCATATAAGACAATAATGGATTAAAGTTATAGTGTCTAGATAGGGTGAGGAGGAAAAGAGTGGTCGTGAGATATCTCACTAGCCTTAGGAAAAGATAGAATTGTCGCTGTAAGTGCGAGACATCTAACCAATGGAATTTTGGTACTAGAAATGGTGAAACTAGAGATGGTCTCCAAACGTCTGTATGGACCATTTTCAATCGCACTTTCTATGGTTCTCTGGCAGCTTTTGTGAAGCTAACTTGTTTATATTTTTCCATAACGCAGTTCTCACAAACACCCATATCAATAAATTTTAGGCCTTCTGAAACTACATTCGCAGCCATCATCTTCATTTCTTTGAATCTCATATGTGCAAGTTTATTGAGACTATAGGGTGTATAAATATGGTTGCTGTTACTACGAGTTGTGTATAGGTTTCACCCTATAGTGGTGTATAGGGTTCAAGATTTTGTGTCATGCTACCACCATGACACCTTTCACAATCTTCCCTTAACTCTTTCGAAACTCGGCTGCATAACCTGTGCTATCAAACTGACCAATAGAGATCAGATTCTTCTTGAGATCAGGAATATATTTGATATCCTATAATGTGCACTCATTTTCTGTGTAGTGTGTATGTAGACATCTCTCTTCCCTTCAATCTCCAACGTTTGTTGTCGGCAAGATACACCTAACAAAAAATTTCTTATTTGAAATTTTGAAACAACTTCGTACTTGAAGACAAATGAAATGGAGCAACTGAATCTAAAATCCAGAATTCAATTGGGCTGTTCACGCTAAGAATTAGAGCATCCTTAGTATCTTCTGTTGAATAGATAGAATCATTGTCATCTTCACATTTGTGATCTTGTTTTTATTCAATTTTGTACCATCTGTCCGAAAGTGTCATTTTTCTCCACAATTTCAACACTTTACGTTTTGTTTGTTTGGAGATTTTTTTTGGTTCCTTGATTTTGATCGCACATGTTTGTTTGGGCTCTTTGATTTACTCCTTTCCCTTTGATCAACACTGAGAGCATTGCCTGATAAATCTCCAATTTCCCATTTGGGAATACCTCCGCTGACATCTCGAATTTCATCAAACTTCATTTAAGGTACTAGGAGTTTAAACTACTTCCATTGTAATTTCAATCACTCTACCAAGATTAAAAATTTAGGGTTGCTAATTGGACATCAATTCTCTAACTTTCGGTTATAATTTAGGTAGTAACCATTATAACATTAATGAGCATAAAAGTTACAATTCTTTCATAAACCAATTGTTCATTAGAGGATCAGTGAGAGATAAGGAACAAGAAGTAACTTTAGGGGTAAAACGGTAAATTGACACAACTCTAGTTACGAACAACCTTTGAAGGATCGACTTACTAATCATGGTTATATCAAATGGACAGAAATATATCTATAGTGAGGGGAGTGCAACTACTAGGCTATAGTGGAGTGTCCTAGTAGTTAACGAATGTTGGTTAACAAGGTTAATGAGTTTAACCGGTTAATCTTGGATCGTTAGAGCCCATGATCTATAGGTCCATTAGGTCCCTCTGCTAGCTCATATCGGACTAAACCATAGAATAGTGTGACGAGTGAGTTCGAAGTGTTCGAATTCAAATTAGGGAATATGCGCTACAGGTTGTTCGTAACTAGAGCTGGGTCAATTTACCGTTTTACCCCTAAAGTTACTTCTTGTTCCTTATCTCTCACTGATCCTCTAATGAACAATTGGTTTGTGGTCCAACCAGTAAACCGAATCCCTCTCAGGCCAATGAGAGGGTGGGGCCCCTTGTTCAAGACCTGCAGTCAGTGCTTAAGGGAACTACCTCTCTTCTATCCCTCAAAGTGGGTAGGAGTGAATTCCATCCACGTCCCCAGCCATTCACCCAATCTTACCCCTGAAATTGGAGGCCTATTGAGTCGGCAAACTAGAGCCACTCTCACCCATGCAAATCTAAGGATAATTCCGAATAAATAGGAGTTCATGGTTAGCTCAGGATTAAAACCTAGTTACTTAGGTTATCGAATGAAAAGAAAATTAGTCTCAACAGTAAACGACATTATAAAGTGAGAGTGGTTTTCTTCATGGTCCGATCTTATGTAATACTCATTGCATAGGACGCCCCCACCCACATGTCTCCCCATGTACAATTTAGTCATCACATTGTTTATATCATATACAAAAGTGGGCCGCATCCATAGTGTCCTCAGAATAAGGTACTTAGCCTTATCCTTATACTATAGATCATTTTGACTATATACTTGAACTTGATCCACTCTTATGTCTCTACGTATAGTTCAAGTAATCATACTATAGCCAGAGTGTTCTTAGTTTATTGGATTTAGATTAATGATCATAACATTCACGTTATTCAATAACAATGTTTACTGAATAAACATCAATAATAAATTTATTGAAAACATAATATGTTTTTGTTTACAAACTATGAGTTGTAGGACATAAAACAAAACAAATACAACCAATAGGCCCGATGGATTTTTTTGTTTACACCTTGTTCATAGCAGACGGATTTTCGTACATATTTGACAACACCTTCAATAGGCCCGATGTCCACTTCTCTTTGATGATGTTGAACATCGTGTTTCTAGACAGTGTCAACCAGATCAATATTAATAACAAGAAGAGAGTACGTTACCTTAGCACGAATCAAGAACCTCCTAAGACCTCCCACGGTACAGCATGCTCATGACTTAGACTACGCTGCTTGGAATGCATGAAGCCTTGAGCGTAGGTTAAGCAGACTGTATTATAGGGCAATCCCTTGATGCAGTATTAAGACTACATCGCTTGGAACGTAAGAAGCCTTGGATGTAGGTTTTCAGACTATGCTGCTTGGAACGCATGAAGCCTTAGGCATAGGTTAAGCAGACCGTATCGAGGGGCAAGCCCTAAGATGCGGTAAGACTACGTCGCTTGGAATACATGAAGCCTTGGACGTAGGTTAAGGCTGTATCTCTTGGAACACATGAAGCCTTGGACACAGGATTGTCAGATGCATGTCTAGTACCGTAAATCCTAGGGGGAGTGTCTTGGAGAACAAATTAAGAACAAAACAAGAACCAAGAAAGTACCAAGAACAAGAGAAAGATTAAGGATTAGAGCAAGGATCAAGATCCTAGTTCTAAGGACAAGAATTAGGAACAAAGGACCAAGAACCAAAAACCATAGTACTAAGGTCCTTAAAGGAAAACCAAGGTTTTAGGATTCAAGGACCAAGGTCCTCAAGAAAGATCAAGATAAGAACCTCAAGTCAAGAACAAGAATTAGAAGGGCCTAAGTACTTACAACAAGAACAAGATCAAGAACAAGCAAGAACAAAGAATGTGGTACCCTAGCATATCAAGGACACGATTAAGAGCCTACAAGTAGGCTACTTACTGAGTCTTGTACTCATTCCTTATTCTCCATTTGTTTCCCGGTGGTAAGGAGCTGGTCAAGGTCGGGGGCGGACTCTGGAGCAGGTGCCATAGACTAACCTCACCTGTCATCCTCAATCCTTTT
The DNA here is from genome assembly GCF_057944985.1 of Cucurbita pepo subsp. pepo. NCBI lineage: Eukaryota > Viridiplantae > Streptophyta > Magnoliopsida > Cucurbitales > Cucurbitaceae > Cucurbita > Cucurbita pepo. Next base: position 9,262,387 of record NC_141800.1, on the reverse strand, counting down.
GTTTTAAAGTGTTTTGTGTCCGTCCCTTATTTTGTGTTTTAACCCTTATGTCGTATTTTAAATTAGTAATGGGCGCGCACTATTTTGGGATAATGTAAATCATGTTTTAAATTTTAATGGTTTTATCAAGAACTAAAAATTTAGCCACCTTTTAGAGTCATCGCGTCAGCCCGGTCCTTACACTCAAAGTAACTTTTTGTTTCTCAATTCTCTCCTTTCACCTGTTTGTGCAATATTTTGATCAGATCTGCGTTACTTGTGGTTGTTTTACTCACAAAAATATTAGAATGAATAGGAAACAAATCAAGAGGCATAGGTGGATTAAATCCATAAACATCTTCAAAAGGAGAATAATGAGTGGTACTATGAATTTCTACAAAGGAGAACACTACTATGAATTGCTCTATTATATGCCATCTCTACAAATGGAAAACATTCGTCCCAAGACTTAATATTCTTACAAATAATAGGCAAATTAAATCCATAAACATCTTCAAAAGGAGAACAACGAGTGGTACTATGAATTTCTCTAAACAAGAATAAAACTATGAATTGCTCTATTATATGCCATCTCTACAAATGACAAACATTCGACCCAAGACTTAATATTCTTACAAATAATAGGCAGATTAAATTCATAAACATCTTCAAAAGGAGAACAATGAGTGGTACTATGAATTGCTCTAAACAAGAATGGTACTATGAATTGCTCTATTATATGCTATCTCTACAAATGGCAATGGCAAACATTAGTCCCAAGACTTAATATATTCTCAAAAATAATAGGCAATAATCTAATTTATCCCACACCATACTTTTCAAGACTTAAAAATTTAAGTATTCCTATATTTTGTGTGTAGCAAACCACATTTAAACGCGTATACAATCCATTTAAAATATCTCATTAAGGCACCACCATATTATAGAGCATTTAGGAATATAGAGCCGGGTATTCGGGGTATCGATCCCCATATCAATCGCATGCAAATAGAGCACTCTACCATCGAAAATGATAAAATATTTGTGCTCATTAGGTCAGAAATAAGGTAAAATTGAATAGAAATAAAATATTAATAAAGAATAGTTTCTTTAGGCAATGAATTTTTGCTCATATAGTTTCTATTGGAGATGCAGGGTATCAATCCCCTCACCTCTCACATGGAGTGCTCTACTACCATAAGAGCTATATCCCAAAATCCTAAACGTCTTCCTTTAGAGATGGAGTATCGATTCCCATACCTCTCACATGCAAAGAGTGTTCTATCATAGTTTTATTTTGAAGATGCAAGGTATCGATCCTCGTACCTCTCACATGCAAAGCGAGCGCTCTTCCATCTGAGCTACATCCCCGCACCTCTCACATGCTAAGCGAGCTCTCTACCATATCATTATGTCATAAATAAGTAAATATTGAAAAGAATAATACGTTTAATAAAGCTATATCCCAATGATTCTTACATCACAAAATACACATTTAATAATCCATAGTCTTCCTTTTTTAGAGATGGGTTATCGATTCCCATACCTCTCACATGCAAAGAGTGTTTGTTCTATCATAGTTTTATTTTGGGAGATGCAAGGTATCAATCCTTGTACCTCTCACATGCAAAGCGAGCGTTCTACCATCTGAGCTACATCCTCACAATTATTCTTACTTATTATGTCGTAAATAAGAAAAAATTGAAAAGAAATAATATATTTAGAAATCAATTCATTTGGAGAAGCAAGGTATCGATCCCGTACTTCCCACGTGGGAAGCTCTACCATCTGAGCTACATCCCCACGATTCTTACATTAGAAAATCCAAAACGTCTCGTCATCAATAATTGTGAAAATGAAAAAATATCTCTGCTCATTATGTCATAAATAAGGAAAGATTGAGTAGAAATAAAATATTAATAACAATTAGTTTCTTTTTTAGATGTGGGGTATCGATTCCCGTACCTCTTGCATGCAAAGAAAGCATTCTACCATCTGAACTATATCCCCAAAATTATTACATCACAAAACCCTAAATGTCACGTCATCAATAGAAGTGAAAATGAAAAACTATCTCACCAACAATATTGAAAATGAAAAACTATCTCTGCTCATTAGGTTATAAATAAGGAAAGATTTAATCGAAATAAAATATTAATAACAAATAATTTCTTTTTGAGATGTGGGGTATCGACCCGTGTACCTCTGAGTGCACTAAATAATCTTACCTACATCCCCACAATTCTTATACCACAAAACCCTAATCCTCCCGTCATCAATAATAGTTAAAATGAAAAACTACCTTTGCTCCTTATGTCATAAATAAGATTAATAATTGATAGTTTTCCTTTGGAGATGCATGATAGCAATCCTTGTACCTCTCGCATGCAAAGCAAGCGCTCTACCATTTAAGCTACATCCATACAATTCTTACATGACAAAACCTTTAAACTTCCCATCATCAATAATAGTGAAAATGAAAAAATATATCTGCTCATTATTTGTAAATAAGGAAAGATTGAATAAAAATAAAATATTAATAACAAATAGTTACTGAAAGTGAGAAACATAAAATGATATTCTCACCCGAGAGATAAATCAGGAGATTAGTTTTAAATTTGGATAGGTATGTCAATTGAAAGTGAGAAACACAATGATATTAAGAGCAAACATTCTCTTCCGAGAGGAGTGAATTGGGTCACTCTTGGTTCTCAAACTCGAGACCTTGGTACCCAAAGCAAGAATCACACCACTAAATCATTATGGACTTTATATTAAGTTGTTTATTGGATGTATCATTATGGACTTTATATTAAGTTGTTTATTGGATGTATCATCGTTATTTCATTTTGTTATTATATCTTTTTGATTAATTCTGAAATTATTTAGAGGGTTTACGATATTAAGAGCATTATCATTATAGTTTTAATTGCCTTATTTTTTGTTTTTCTTCTTTTTTTCATGGTTTATTAAGATGGTAAGATAGTAAGTATAAATGCCCATACTAAATAAAAGATTAAGACATAGGAGCATTCTGAGAATTGAACTGGGGACCTTTCGCACCCTAAGCGAGAATCATACCACTAGACCAAATGCCCTTACTAGAAAACCAAACATTTTTAGCTCCTACTCAATATGTTTTTTTCTCTCAAGTTTGAAATCTATTTTCCTGAGGGTTTGTTGAACTATAAAACAAAAAGTTGATGGTCTAGTATTTTACTTGTTTGTAAGTAAGGCATGTAATATTGAATTGTTCTAATATACAAGGGTTATCAAATAAACCAACCACCCAAAAAAGGAAACAAACTAATCAGTTTGGTTAGATTGATTCGGTTCAGTTCATCAGTTTGTTTAATTTAGTTCTTCTATTTTGCCTCATATGGCAAGAAAATAAAGTTGTATTGAATGCACCTGAGTTTCATTTATGACAAACTCATGTGAAATATAATTGCATTAATAGTACTAAGAATTGGAGTCTATAAGCATTTCATGAACTTAAGTACAACTCATGCTTCATTAAAGACGAGATAAACTTTAGTTAAGTAACTGGAACTTTAAATTACTTCATGTGGAGCTTTAATTGCTCTATGCTAGTTACAATCTTTAGGATTGACAAATTGGACACGAGTTCTTAGATTTAGGGGATTGTTTTATGTAATTTTCAACTACAACTTATGTTTTCAAATTTTTAGGTCATAATTTAGGTAGTAGGTGTTATATTATGGATGAACACTAGAGTTTCTATCCAGTTTACCACACCTACTCTAGTATTAATTTGAAGGTTATAATTGTCATCTATGTTGTATCGCAATAAGATTTGTTTTGATGAAATTTTAGTTAATGTTGCATTTCTTTGCATAATATGAATTTAGTTGGAGAGTTATTGCGGATAAATGGAGAAAAAAATTTCTTTAAAATAATAAACAGACCCAAGCTCATCGTTGTTGTTGTCGTTTACTTGTGATTTTGCAAAAAGCTTAACTAATATGAAATATCAAGGTAAATCAAGAATATATCCTGCACATCATTCAAGATGACAATAAAATGAAGTTCAATTAAATGCACTTTTAGTTTCCTGTTTGAAAGGTTCAAGATGAAGCATAATTGTATTAATGATATTAAAGAGATTCATGTTTTATTAGAAGAGATCAACTTCATTTAAGGTACTAGGAGTTTAAACTACTTCCAGCGTAATTTCAATCACTCTACCAAGATTACAAATTTAGGGTTGGCTAATTGGACATCAATTCTCTACCTTTAGGTTATAATTTAGGTAGTAACCATTATAATATTAATGAGCATAAGAGTTACCATTCTTTCATGGACCATATGTGTTATAGTTAGAAGAATATATATATATATATATATATATTATATTATGTATGTTGAGGTCTGGATAAAGCACAAAGTAGCAAGGAACACCATTGTCGACTCTAGAACCACCCACAACTCATGATCGAGACCAATGCAAAATATTTTAGCATCCTTTGACATCGAGATACAGGAAAGATGAACGCCGTCAAATTGGAAGTTTTATCTGTCTTAAGAGTCACAATGAGAACTCTAATCAAGCTGGAGCCTTGGACTAGGCAAATCATTTTGTGATAGTTGAAATGGATGACTTTGACGTCGTGTTAGGGATGAACGTCCTACTGGAACACAAAAAAATTTACATGTCCCTAGCAAAATTTCTAGTAGTAACGGAGTCTAATCCGACGATCATTCAGAAAAACATCCATCAACCAAGAGGGGTGAAAATGATGTCGATACTACAGTTGAGAAAGAATCTTAGCCATGATGAATCTACGCTTGCTACTATTGTTGTAATTGAAAAGGGGAGCTCGAGTGAGCCAACCTCAATAGAAACCTTGTTGCCACTACATGAACACCACGACATAAAACAAGAAGGTCAGATAATGGATTTATCCCCACCAAGAGAGATAAATCACAAGATTAGTTTTATGTTGCAGTCAAGATCGCCTGCAACAAACAAATGTCATGCGGCTGAGCCTGAGCTAGCTAATATCTATGAAAAGCTAAATGACTTGTTAACCGTCGAGTTCATTAGACCCCCAAAGGCTCTTGTCAGTGATCACTCAAATGTTGTGCAAAGACACCAAGCCAACGCCTCTATTGGAGAAGGAAGACAAAAACAAGCCACTGAAGCAACACATATTCACATAGAAATACCAGACGAATGAAGAGAATGGTCAGTCAGAAGCGTCGACAACAATAATTTCAAGAAAAATAGAGAGTTCATATAAGTTAACGTTAGATCAACTTCGAGTTCAAAGCAACAAGAACCAAAGCCTGGTGCGAAAATACTATGGACTAGTCGAAGTTATCCACAAGATTATGAAGACATCATATAGGATCCAATTGCTCTTATGGATGCGGACTAACCTTGTTGTCCACGTCAGTAACTTGAAACGTTATTATTCGGACCAAGAAGACATCAAGCAGAAGCAGGTGGTATGACGTCATGCAAAGAAGAAAAAATTTCATGCGAAGAAAGTAGGAAAGACACCAACAGAGAAGACATGAAGAGTCAACGAACCGAGAAGTGATTTTCAATAGCTCCTAGTAGATTGGAAGAGACTCCTCATTCTAAGATCAGCTGGAAGCGCAACGAGAGACCTAAGTTAGCCTCATCCTACAATGCTGAGTTTATTTAGATTTGGTTGATAGAGATATCAATAAATTGTGTGGGGACAGATGTCACGGTCACGATTGCCGAAGGCTTGTTGTCTATGGCTGCATGTTGCATGTCTCAGCCATTTCTGTAAATAATTTGTTGTCCAAGGCAGCTACTCGTTCCAAACCCCTTTTACTTGTTTTCATGTTAGATAGGTCTTTAGTATTATTGTTGTACCACTACAGGGTGTATGACTAGTCATCAAAATCATATCTACACCCACCTGGACTAAAGTTTCCCAAAATGTATTATAGGAGAATGTGACTAGTTGTCAATTCTTCCTACCTGGGTTATATGCTATCAAATTCATTGTTGTTGCTTATTCGCTTTTAGCTTATAATATTTCTTTATTGAAATTATTTTTAACGTACTTCCTTGCTCAAGTTTTTTAAAAAATTTCTTCCAAACGTGACTCGAGCATACAGTGCTATTGTCCATGCAGTCTGAATTCCGCACAGTTGACTTGTTTGTCGAAATGCTTCCCTCGAATTTCACACAGTTGACTTGTTTGTTGGATTAGAATAAATGCATCCCTCCGGTTATGGGCTGGATCTTCTGACTATTTACATGAGTTGGGCTTGGAGCATGCGTGTAGGTTGAAAATGAAATGGTAGGTTGCAGGCTAGGTTGAAAATGAATGAGTTGGGCTTGGAGCAGGCGTGTAGGTTGAAAATGAAATGGTAGTTTCCAGGCTTCCTCAAGCCCTCATGAAATGATTTGTTCTCCCCCTCTTTTTTTTTTTTTTCAAACATCCATTTGAATTATTTCTTTATTCAATTTGATATAATTGTTGGGGGCATTTCAAAAATCAAACTCGAGATCTCTCGCACCCGAAGCAAGAATTATACCACTAGACCAAATGCCATTGTAGCGGATCTTTTGACTATTTACGTGAGTTGGGCTTGGAGTATGTGTGTAGGTTGAAAATGAAATGGTTGGATGTAGGCTGCGAATGAGGACTGGGCCACGAAAGGTTTTTTCTTTTCCACAAATGGACTTTAGGTTAGTGAGTCTAAAATTTTAGTTCAAACGGACCCAAAATCGAACCTACTAGTTCCATCTTCCTTATACGACTCACTAAAAATTTTGGTACCCTTCTCATTCCTATTCTCTATTCCGCCTCTTCTCGCTCTTTGAAACTTCTTTAAATGTTATTAAAAAATATCATAGAATAATTTGTGTGAGTCGAGGGTGTAATGCCTTTGAAGTTAGGGTTGACGCTCTATCGAAATTCTGCAATAGAAATAAATGGTACCTCTACCATCATCTTCTTTTTTTTTTTTTCCAAACATCTATGTGAATTATTTCTATGTTCAATTTGATATAATTGTAGGGGGCAGCATTTTGAGAATCAAACTCGAGACCTCTCGCACCCGAAGCGAGAATCATACCACTAGACCAAATGCCCTTGTAATGAATCTATCATTTTTAGTTGCTAGTCCATATGTTTTATGCGCCTCTATATTAAAAATTTATCCACATGTTTTTGTGCTTTAGAACCTACCTTGTGCCTTTAAGATTATGAATGACCCAACCTTGTGCCTCTAAGATTATGAATGACCCAATTCAAAATTATTATGGTTGAAGCTGCATCATTGCCACTAGCATATAAAGACCTCTCACACCCTAAGTAAGAATAATACCACTAGACCAAATTTCCCTTCTTGAACATCTATCATTTTTAGCTCTTACTCGATATGATTTTTTTTCTCAAGTTTGAAATCTATATTTGTTGGGAGTTGAGGGGCTAAAAGCATTTTGTTGAGCTTTTCGATCATGAATAACTTTTATGCATTCAATTAGGATACTCTATTAAGGTGAGGTACGTCTTTTTGTATATGAGGAAGTTCAAGGATTTAACGGAAAGAAAATCATCAACCCTTTACAATCAATACACGGAATTCTTAATTAATCATCAACCCTTTACAATCAATACACGAAATTCTTAATTAATCATCAACCATTTACAATCAATACACAGAATTCTTAATTAATAAATTATTTTACCTACAAGAACACAAAGTGAAACAAATTGCTGCGTTGGATCGATACATTATTTAGGGCTTTTAGGTCACAGCAAAGCAAGAATCAATCATACCACTAGACCAAATGTCCTTGGTGTGGACTTCATATTCAAGTGTGCATTGAACATATCATCATTATTTCATTTACTTTATTTGATCTTCATATAAATTATTAATATAATCAATTGTACTTATTGATCATTAATCATTTTTGAAGTAAGACTAATGGAGAAGCGGGCAATCGATCCCCATACCTCTCACATGCAAAAAGAGCACTCTACCATCTTAGCTACATTCCCACAATTCTTACATCACAAAACCCATATGTCTCGTCGTCAATAATAGTGAAAATGAAAAACTAAATAGTGAAAATAAAAAACTAAATAGTGAAAATAAAAGACTATCTCTCCTCATTATGTCATAAATGGTAACGATCCCCGCTCTCTCGCATGCAAGATGATTGCTCTACCATCTGAGCCTACATCCCCACCTTTCTTACATCACAAAACACTAAACTTTGTGAAGAGTAATAAATGGTGTAGTATTCACACAGTAATTCTAAAATAGAAAGTGAAGAGTAATAAATGGGGGAGTGTATTCACTTCCTTCTTTCATATTTAATCATATCTATATATTTTTGTTTTTTTAGGTCCTGGAACTCAGGACCTCTTGCTCTCACAATTTCATGGTATGTATGAATATGAAGCCATTGGCATATTCACAAATTCATGGGAAGGTATGTATTTTTTTGTCATTTTAATGTGTATTTATTTATTTAGTAAATATCTTCAATTGTACAATCTCTTGAAGGGAGATTTCAAGAAGTGAACTCATGAACGTATCTTACTCCCATCGTTACATTTCGTTTTGTGCATCTTTCTCGTATCCTATCTCAAACATATTCTTGATCACATCGTACCATAATTATTAACCACATATTATAACATAACATATAGGAAGCATATCGATCCACAGACAATTCATACATATCAATATATATGACACGTGCAGAACCACAGGGCACGTGTCAACATCAAATATAACCATGCCAATAGTAAGGTCACTTACCTGGCTAGCTTAAGTCGTTGTCACAAATATATCTTTAATGAAAGTTCGATTATGTCCTTTGAAATCCGAGTCAACCTATATGAGCTCATGACTTGAGTTTCAAGTTTGAACTCTACAAAATTATTTCTCTAATTTACATTGGCCATCGTAAAATTGTGATATTTCGTGTTAAGACAAAATTTAAAGGAGCTCACTGCCCTCTGATATTTCCTGTTTTATCGTTAAATCCTGTTCAACAAATCTTTCCTCAATCTCTCTCCCTCTCTCTAGTTATTTTCATTTGTAAATAGGTTTTTCAATTGTGTAAACAGATATTACTGCCAATTGTAAGTCCAATTGTAAGTTGATTGTTTGGCTACGATCTTCTAGTTTATAGATCTGCCAACTAAAATTTTATTGAATCTAACCTTATAACCTTATTTTTTATAACTTAAAAAAAAAAGACTAACAAAACCAAATCAATGGGATATGGGATCTGATTATTATAGGACCTGTTAAAATATGAAAAAGATTTGATCCTAAATTAATTTCTTATAACCATAACTATACAAGAAAATAAAATCTGAGATAGGATTTTACGGTAATAACAGACAAAAATCTCTAAATCTACAATGTGTTGAAAGCCCATTTTACTTCTGCTAAAATCTGACCACTGTTTTCGGTTGAGGAGAGATAATTGTGGGAAGGGATGAGAGGTTAGTGGGGGTGGAGTGGGGAATTTTTTTTTAATTTTTTTAATTTTAATTTTAATTAATTATTATTATTATTATTTTAACTATTTTTATAATTATTTTTATTTGTTTATTTGTTTATTTATTTTTGGGCTATTACATGAACCCTCCAAATTTGGGTTGTGATAGAATAATATTAGAGCACTCGAATTTTAGATTATATAGATTTTTCTTAGAATAAAGAGTCGTATATCTCTATGACTTAGTTGGATGACACGTCTCGCCACGATCAAGTAAGCAGTCTAACCCAATTTCGAAGTATATGATATGTTTTAAAACTGGAATGAATTTATTGTATGTTTTGAGTTTTGTGGTAGTTATAAAATGTTCTTGGACATTAAAGAGTGAATGTTAACCATATAAGACAATACTGGATCAAAGTTATAGTGTTTAGATATGGTAAGGAGGAAAAGAGTGGTAGTAAGATATCTAAATAGCCTTAGGACAACAGAGAGTTGTTACTGCAGAGTGCGAGACATCTAACCAATGAAATTTTGGTACTAGAAATGATGAAACTGGAGATGGTCCCTAAACGTCTGTATGAACCAATTCCAATCGCACTTTCTATGGTTCTCTGGCAGCTTTTGTGAAGCTAACTCGTTTATATTTTTCCATAACGCAGCTGGCACAAACACCCATATCAATAGATTTTAGGCCTTCTAAAACTCCATTCACAGCCATCATCTCATTTTTTTTAATCTCATATGTGCAAGTCTATCACTACTGTAAGGTGTATAAACATGATTGTTGTTGCTCAGAGTGCTTCCAATTTAAGTAGACTTTAATGGAAAGAACTCTCAACAATAGAAATCATGTTTATACACCCTACAGTGGGTGTATACGGTTCCAGATTTTGTGTCATGCTACCACCATGACACCCTTCACATTCTTCCCCAAACTCTTTACAAACTCGGCTGCATAACCTGTGCTATCCAATTGACCAATAGAGATCAGATTCTTCTTGAGATCAGGAATATATCTGACATCCTATAACGTCCACCCATTTCCTGCTAGAGTTTGTATGCAGACATCTCTCTTCCCTTCAATCTCCAACGTTTTGTTGTTGGCAAGATAACACCTTCCCAAAATTTCCTTATTTGAAATTTTGAAACAATTCCTTACTTGAAGAAAAATGAAACGATGCAACTGAATCTAAAATCCAGAATTCAGTTGGGCTATTCATGCTACGAATTAGAGCATCCTCCGTATCTTCTACTGAATATATAGAATCAATGTCATTTTCAAATTTGTGATTTTTCTTTTCTTCAATTTTGTACAATCTATCCAAAAGTGTCGTTTTCTCCACAATTTCAACACTTTACGTTCGGTTTATTTGGATATTTTTCTCAATTTCTTGATTTTGATCTCTCATGTTTGTTTGGTCTCTTTAATTTACTTCTCGTTTGGGAATACTTTCGCTGACATCTCGAATTTCATCAAACTTCAGTTTATCTGATTCTCGTGAACTGTTGATTGCAGCAACAACAGTATACCACGACTCGGGTAAAGATAACATCAAAATCAATGCTTTAATTTCATATTTGAACATAATTTCCACTAAGCTCAATTGGCTCACAATCACGTTCAACTAATTTATATGATCTGCAACAAAGCTACCTTCAGAAATTTGTAAATTGAACAACCTTTGCATCAAATACACCTTGTCCATAGCCGACGGATTTTCGTACATATTTGACAACATCTTCAATAGGCCTTGTCGTTTTCTCTTTAATGATGTTGAACGTCATGTTTCTGGACAGCGTCTACCAGATTAAGCCTAAGGCGTGACGATCCTTGAGCTTCCAGTCCTCCGTGGTCATGATATTCTGCTTCACCCCCAAAAGGGGTTTCTGAAGATCTTTTTGGTCATATAATCTTCAATCTGCATCTTCTAGAAATTGATATCGAATCCATCAAACTTTTCAATTCTTGTCTTTGAACTTTCCATCTTCACATACTGTGATGAATCTCACTTCGCTCTATACCAGTTACTAGGATCACACAACAATGCACACACTCGATCTAAATGAACACAAAGAGCTTGATAGAGAAAATGTAAGGAGAAATATTGACTAAAAGTTTTGTATTAATGACTTCAAGGTATGCAAAGAGAGGAGGTGAAGTATTAGAAATATAGCACTGACTAATGGGTATATATATGATTTCAGTTTATTATATATATATATAACTTTAACCGATATAACCGCCAAATATATATAAATATTTAGTATATATATCTCTATCATATTTTTACTATAAATAGTCAGCTTCTAGCCCATATTTAGTATGTGATGTCCCACATGGGTTGCGAGGAGAACAAATCACCATTTATAAGGGCGTGGAAACCTTACCGTAGCAGACGCGTTTTAAAGCCTTGAGGGGAAGCCCGAAAGGGAAAGCCCAAAACCTTCCCCTAGCTTAAAGCCTTGAGGGGAAGCCAGAAAGGGAAAGCCCAAAACCTTCCGCTAGCAGAAGCGTTTTAAAGCCTTGAAGGGAAGCCCGAGAGGGAAAGCCCAAAGAGGACAATATCTGCTGCGGATGGATTTGGGTCGTTACATAGTATATATATATCCCCTCCGTATCCACAAATTTTTATATAAATAGTCAGCTTCTAGCCCATATTTAGTATATAATCTCTATTAGATTTTTACTCTAAATAGTCAGCCTCCATATACAGTTAGTTTTTGACGCCCACTGTATATAAATATTTAATAGCCTCCTATTTTTTCCATAGCCTACTATATATGAATATTTAATAGCCTCCTAGTTTTTCGAAAGCCTACTATATATAAATATTTAATAGCCTCTTAATTTTTCCACGCCTACCATATATAAATATTGAATAGCTGTATGTAAATATTTAATATATATATCTCGATTAGATTTTGACTATAAATAGTCAGTCTCCATATCCAACATTTTAAAGTCAAATAGTTAGTTTTTCCACGCGTACTATATATAAATATTTAGTAGCCTGCTTATATAAATATTTAGTAGCCTGCTTATTTTGTCCAGGCCTACCATATATAAATATTTCGTATATATATCTCTACCCGATCTTTACTCTAAATAGTCAGCCTCCGTATCCAACGTTCTAGAAATAGAGCCCAAATAGTTAGTTCCTCTGTATCCAACGTTCTAGAGCCCAAATAGTTAGTTTTGTATATAAATATTTAGTAGCTTGCTTAGTTTTTCTTCCACACCTTTAGTATATATATCTCTATATTTAGTAGCCTGCTTAGATTTTTCCGTATCCAACGTTCTAGAGCCCACATAGTTAGTTTTGTATATAAATAGAGCCCAAATAGTTAGTTCCTCCGTATCCAACGTTCTGGAGCCCAAATAGTTAGTTTGTATATAAATAGAGCCTGCTTAGATTTTTCCGTATCCAACGTTCTAGAGCCCACATAGTTAGTTTTGTATATAAATAGAGCCCAAATAGTTAGTTCCTCCGTATCCAACGTTCTGGAGCCCAAATAGTTAGTTTGTATATAAATAGAGCCCAAATAGTTAGTTTTGTATATAAATATTTAGTATTTATAGTATATATATCTCTATCCGATTTTTAGTTTTTCTATGCCTACTATATATAAATATTTAGTATATTATCTCTATCACATTTTTTACTATAAATAGTCAGCCTTCAGTTATCTACATGACACTACTGATATCTTTGGTGGCAATATTATCTCCTAGAGTTCAAGGAAATAATCGACAGTTTCTTGTTCTAGTACGGAGGGCGAATACAAGGCGGTTTCTTATGCCACTGCCGAATTAATCTGTATGCAAGTCCTCTTGCGTGAGCTCGGGATGTCGCAAGCACGAGCGTCTAGCCTATGGTGTGACAACATTGGTGCCACCTATCTGTCCGCCAATCCAATCTTTCATCGATTGAGGTTGATTATTATTTCGTTCGTGAAGGAGTATTAGGCGCAATCTAAACTTAGTAGTACATCATCCAGATTAGATAATCTATTGATTTACTCAGCACTAGGTTGTTCGCCTTAATTTTTGTAGGAAACAACAAACTATTTAATTTGATATAATTGTGGGGGCATTTTGTGAATCGAACTCAAGATTTTAAATTTATCCACTAGACCAAATGCCCTGGTAGTGGATCAATCATTTTTAGTTGCTAGTCCATGTGTTTTGTGTACCTCATGATTCCGTGTTTTGTTCTTCAAATCAATTGGATATACTTCAATTAATATTATTAAAAAATATTGACATAAATAAAGTTATTTGTACTTCAATTAATATTATTAAGAAATATTAACATAAATAAAGTTCATATCCTATAATTCCTACCTTGTAGGTTTGAGATTATGAATGACCCAGCTCAAATTTGTTTAATTTGTTTGGTTGAAGCTGCATTGCCACTAAAGGATATGCATTCCTTTAGGATAAATATTGAAACAATACGTTTTAATTTTAAGTAAAATTTCACCACAAACTATGTTTTTGAAAACAACTTTTATTTTATATTTATTCTTAATTTAGGATAAATTACCACGAATAGGAAGAGAAGAAACACCGAAAATAAGTAGAAGTTGAGAATTTTACTCAACCACACAATCGAACTTGAAAGACTGAATGGCTCAGATGCAATCTACCCCTGAATGGCTCAGATGCAATCTGCCCCTGCTTGAAACTTAGAAAGGGCAGAGATGATGGTCCAATTTTGAAGGGAAACTTCTCAGAGATCAATTTCATTCCTCTCAGATCTGATTTTTACCTAATAATTTAGTGGATATTTATAGTCTTCCACACAAGAAGTTAGTCGTTTGGATTTAATCTCAATCGGAATCTCCACACAAGATGAGGTCAATTTAACAATTTGACCATTACATACTTTATGAATTAAAAATAAATAAAGTTTTCTAACAACTCATGTAATGATGCTTGCAACTTCATCTCTGCTTGAACGGTGTAAATATTCACTTGTAAAGCTCCAAATGGTCCTTCCTCAGTCGAATAAGCTTGTAACACATGAAATGAGAGTTGAACCAAACCTATACAATTTTATAGATGAAGAGTGAATGTTTGTTGAATCTTCTTGACTAGTCCATTTGGAACACCGTGATCCTTATCATCTTCCCCCTCTTGAAAAGAATTCGTCCTCGAATAAGAAAAATATCACCTACATCAAAAGGACTCGAGTCAGCAACATTGAAAGTAGAATGTGCTGAAAATTCTCTAGGAAGATCATTTTATATGCATTGTTATTAATTATTTCAAGGACTTGATAAGGGTCATCCCTTCTTGGATATGTATAATAAAAATAAATAAACAAATAAAAATAATTATAAAAAAATATATACATCAAAATAATAATAATAATAATAATTCATAAATAAATAACTAAAAACCATTACTTAAAATAAAAATAAAAATAAAAATAAAAATAAAATTTACCACCTCTCTCCACTAACCTCTCATCTGCATCCTCTTTCCTCAACCCCATATCACAGTTCATCCAAAAAAAATAAACAGAAAAAAAAAAGTCAGATTTGAGAAAAAGTAAAATGGTGTTTCAACAGAAGAATATGATGCACATTTATTTATCTAGGAAGATTTTGGTCTGTTGTAAAATTCTATCTGAGATTTCCTTTTTCTATAGCTATGGTTATAAGAAATTAATTTAGGATCAAATTTCTTTCATATTTTACTAGTAGTAATCAGATCTCATATTCAATTAATTAGATTTTTTTGTTAGCATTGGAAGTTATAGATGTTGGCGGGCCCTTGATCTCACTTTAATTAATTTCAATCAATTAATTGATTGATGTTTTGATGATAACAAACCAACTCTTAATGATTAACTATTTTCAGTGTTTTGAACTGTCCACAGTACAAGGTTGGGAATAACGATTTCAACGACTTTTCAATTACTCAAATCAGAGCTAAAACGAAGAAATTACAGTCGAGACAACATACTCGACGTGATGATGTGGCAGCAAAATAAAAATGATGAAAAAATCAAAATATATCAAAGTATGACATTTATAATTTTGGAAGAGTAACATAGGGCAGAGTTTTTCCTATTATTATATTTCTAAATAAAATTATTTTTACAAAATATAAATTTGAATCTAACCATTACTCACATCAATTTTTATTATTACTATATTATATTATTATATTATTATATTTTAAAATTTTGGTAGTTACTCACATAGTTTTATTATTATTATATTATTATATTTATAATAAATTTTGAATTTTTCATTTGACCGTTACTCACATAACTTTTTATTATTATTATATTAAAAATTTTAAATAAATGAATTTAGAAAATTTTCTTATTTATTTACTTTTAATCTCCATCTTCCATTCTTCCTAACACAATCTAGTGGTCGATATTAATTCCTACATTTTGCCACTTTTCTTCTCTGTATAAACTTATCAACTTCCCCACATTTCATATACACAAATTCCGTACATTCTCCAATCCTCATTTGTTCAAAGTCTCCATTGTTTGTCGCTCTCTCCAAGCTTCCAATTTAATTTTTATTCATTTTATTCTTGAGAGAGATTTTTTTATTGTAATGTGAGAAGATAGTTGTGAGTGCTCCAAATTGTAAATCTACTCTTTGAAAGAGTTGTGGTGTGTTACTATCAAATTCAAATACTTGTACCGGTTTGATCCCGTGGCGTGGAAAGGATTGAGTTTTCTCTTGAACTCGTAAAAAGAGCGGTGTAGCGGTTTGACTCTGATCCACGGAAAGAGTCGAGAAAGTTGTTTATTCAAATTCCCAAGAGGCGTTTGGGGAGTGGAGTAGGTCGAGTTTGACCGAACCACTATAAAACTATGGTGTCATCTTTTCTAACTCTATCCTATTTAATTTCAAAATTATTACGGTGATTTATTGTATGATCTAGTTGATTGTTGTTTTGACTTGAATTATTTTGTTCCGGTAATTATCATGTTCTACTTATTTGTAAAGAGTTTCATCATTAGAAAAATTAATTACGTTTAAACACTTTTACTTTTATGGTTAAAACCCTTCACCCCTCTACGGTTGCCATACGGATCCAACAATAGAAAATAATGTTGGAATTTAAAAAAATTTAGTTGGTAGATCCATAAATCTATTAATAGTAGCGTATTAAAATGGGTCAATAATATCTATTTACTAAAAATAAATATAGAGTTAAGAGTAATAATTACCTAATTGAAAATGTTTACCCAATTGACAATGAAAATAATTACAAAGGGGAGGAGGGAAGATTGAGGGAAGACTTGGTTGAACAGAATTTAAAAATAAAACGGGAAAGATGAGAGAGCATGGAACTCCATTAAATTTTGTTAACACAAAATATCAAAATTTTAACAATGTAAATTAGAGAAATAATTTTATAGAATTCAAACTTGAAACTGATGTCATGGGCTCACATAGGTTGACTTGGATTTCAAAGGACGGAATCAAACTTTCATTAAGGATATATACGTGACAACGACTTAAGCTAACCAGGTAAGTGACTTTACTACCGGCATGGTTATATTTGATGTTGACACGTGTCCTGTGGTTCTGCACGTGTCATATATATTGATATGTGTGAATTGTCTGTGGATCGATATGCTTCCTATATGTTATGTATATGTTATAATATGTGAATTGTATGATAATAATTACGGTACAATGTGTTCAAGGATATGTTTGAGATAGGATACAAGAATGATGCATAAAACAAAATGTAACGATAGGAGTAAATTACGTTCATGAAACGTTAAGGTTAGGTTGCATACCAGAGTGATATGGATAAGAGAGATTGATGGAAGAATACGGTTAGATTCCGGGTAGAAAGGGATAGGTTTGTGATAGATTGATAGAACGATAGCGTTAGGTTAAGTTCTTGTGATGAGATGACTAAGGTACGTTCACGTAATGATATGTCTGTGATAGGTCTAAGAACGTTAAGGCTATGATAAGTTAGAGAACGATATGATTACGAAGTGTTTACGTTATGACTTGTTTATGATATGATACATTGTGATGCAATATGTCAGGGTATGATGTGTATATGATGAAATGATATGTTAAAAGCATAGAACGTTATGTTAGGTCTCTTAAATTGTGTGTATACAGCATGATATGAATGACATGAAATTACGATAAATGGCATGAAATATAACCCCGTTAGAATTATGTATGATTTGAGAACTGAAGAATGAGAAACCATATGGCATGAATGATGAACGATATTTGAAACGATATGAAAAATGATATGATATGTACACGTGTATTAAAGGATAATGAAAATGGAAAAGTTTTGGGACCTCATGCATTATGTGTGCTCGTGCATTTGGGGGGGTACCCCTATCCCATCACGAGGGTACGGACTCGTACATCCAATGGCAGGACAACGATCGTTATGCTTTGCATAGCACTGTCGTGACGGTTACTAGTTCTAGCGGGTGTCCGGCCTAAGGGGCTCCTAGAGTATGCCCACCAAATAAGGAAAGTGGCCCAGCGGTGTGCGAACTAGCTGGTGAGCCCATACTCGCACGTATGGGTTGTGCGTAGAGTATATGGTACACGTTAAAAATTACCCGTTAGGACAACACCGTAGGGAAATAGAATGAAAGATAGGTCCCATCATCTCATTGCATGTGATTGTTGCATTTAACCCCAATAGTGGGGTCACTTACCGAGTATTTCTTCAAATACTCAAGCCATGTGCTACTACATTTTTCAGGTTAAGGCAAGGCATTCCTGTACGGCTGACGACGACATCACAACTTGAGACCATGGCACATGTAGGATAGTGGTATTTATTTTCTTAGACTTAGGCTAGAATAGGACGTTTTTAACTTAAAATGCTTATTTATTTTATTTAGTCTTTTGTTTTGTCGTTTTAAAGATGTTTTTGAAACACGTAAGTCCATCGCTGTGTTTTAAGATATAGGTTATGTTTTATGGAATTTAAATGAAGTATTCTGCATTCAATGTTTATGCTACGTATACAGTAGCGACATTAAATTAGTAGAAAATTTTGGGTAGTTACAGAAACCTTAGATTCATCCTAGAACCACGATGATTCAAGAAAAAAACCTTTCCTTTCAAAAAAAGTTCCGAGCGTGAGGGAATGCTAGACGTTTGGTAATTTCTCCTCCGCTATTCCATCCCCGTTGTCCATGGAACCCGCTCTGAATAATCCACCTTTTGCGGGATTATTCCCGATGTAATCATAAAAAGCTGCCATTTTGAAACAATTAAAGATCACCGAAGTAATGTCTAAACCCAATGATTAAAGGCAAGGATAAAGGATCCCCTCAACAAGTAAAAATCTTTTTCAATTGTCTCAATAACTAAACTAGATCATAATGACCTTCCGCTCAACTTAGTTACATACAAAGAAGGTGAAGTAAAAGAAAATTATACAATATCTACCTTATGTAACACGTTGGGATTATTTAGCTACTATGTTTACAGAAGCAATAACTGTAAATGGTCCAGAACCGATCTACCATGTCGTAGGAACTTCCTATTATGAATAAAAATGGAGAGGTCGAAAAGGAAACGAAAGACGAAACATAAATCATGGATAAACTAAGCCAAGCTTGAACAGCTTGAACAGTAAACCCCTGCCCCTGTACCCTGAGCTACTTCTGGCCCCTCTATGACCTTATTATAATAAGAAGGTCAGCTTCATAGCTCAAACCTATACAAGGGGCAAGCCAAACCCTGTTGAAGGAAGGACACATCGCACTTCCACTCGGGGAGGCTCAACAGATCTCATTGAATTCGAATATCACTGCAAAGCTAGCTGGGAAGAGGGCGCTAAGGCATTACATGCCAACGAACTTGGCCGGCACTCTTGTCATACTTTTGGTTGCTTTACTCACAAAAATAATAGAATGAATAGGAAGCAAATCAAGAGGTGTAAGTGAATTAAATCCATAAACATCTTCAAAAGGAGAACAATGAGTGGTACTATGAATTGCTCTAAAGGAGAACGGTACTATGAAGTATTGCTCTATTATATGTCATCTCTATAGATGGCAAACATTCGTCCCAAGACTTAATATTCTTAGAAATAATAGGCAGATTAAATCCATAAAGATTTTTAGAAGGAGAACCATGAGTGGTACTATGAATTGGTATTATGAATTCCTCTATTATATGTCATCTCTACAAATGGCAAACATTAGTCCCAAGACTTAATATATTCTTAGAAATAATTGGCAATAATCCAACTTATCCCACACCATACTTTTCAAAAGTGACTTAAAAATTTAACCAGCCCTATCTTTTTTGCGTGTAGCAAACTACATTTAAAGTCGTATACAATCCATATAAAATATCTATCCCATTAAGGCACCATCATATTATAGAGCATTTAGGAATATAGAGCGGGGTGTTCGGGGTATCGATCCCCATACCAATCGCATGCAAACAGAGCACTCTACCATCTTATCTACATTCCCACAATTCTTGCAGGTCTTACATAATAGTGAAAATGAAAAAATATTTCTGATCATTATATCAAAAATAAGGAAAAATTGAATAGAAATAAAATATTCAGGAGATGCACTCTACCATCTTAGCTACATTACCATTTTAGCTACATCCCCACAGGTCTTACATAACAAAACTCAAAATCCTCGTACCTCTCGCATGCAAAGAGTGCACTCAACCTCTCGCATGCAAAGAGTGCACTCATCCATCTTACCTATATCCCCTCAATTCTTACATCAAAAAACGCTAAACGTCCCGTCATCAATAATAGTGAAAATGAAAAACTTCCTTTGATCATTATGTCATAAATAAGATTAATAATTGATAGTTTTCCTTTGGAGATGCATGATAGCCATCCCCGTACCTCTTGCATGAAAAGCAAGTGCTCTACCATTTAAGCTACATCCCTACAATTCTTACATCACAAAACCTTTAAACTTCCCATCATCAATAATGGTGAAAATGAAAAAAATATCTCTGTTCATTATATCACAAATAAGGAAAGATTAAATAAAAATAAAATATTAATAACAAATAGTTACTTTTGGAGATGCTGGGTATCGATCCCCGTGGCTATTGCATGCAAAGAGTAAACTCTACCGTCTTAGCTACATCTCAACAATTCTTATAGGACAAAATCCTAAACATCCCATCATCAACAATAGTGAAAATGAAAACTATCCGTGCTCATTATGTCATAAATAAGAAAAATTTGAAATAGAAATAGAATATTTTGTAGTAGGATTCCTTTGGAGATGCAGGGTATCGCACAGTACTTCTCACATGCGAAGTGAACGCTCTACTATCTGAGCTACATCCCCACAATTCTTACCTCATAAAATCCTAAACCTACCATCACCCATCATAGTGAAAATAGAAAAATATCTCTGCTCAATATGTCTAAATAAGAAAAGATTGAATAGAAATAAAACCATCTGAGCTACATCCTCGCTGCAAAGTGATCGCTCTCCCATTTGAGCTACATCCCCACAATTTTTACCTCACAAAACTTTGAATTCATCAAAAATAGTGAAAACGAAAAAAATATCTCTACACATTATGTCATAAATAAGGAAATATTGAATAAAAATAAAACATTAATAACAAATAGTTTCTTTGAGAGATGCAAATGCAAAGTATCAATCCCCGTACCTCTTGCATGCTAAGCGAATGCTCTACCATCTAAGCTACATCCCCACAACTCTTATATCACAAAACTCTAAATTTTCTATCATAAGAAATATCGCTACGAATAGATTCTTTCGGAGATAAGAGGTATTGATCCCCGTGCCTTAATTCACAAAACATTAAATTTTTCGTCATCAATAAAAGTGAAAATGAAAAAATATAAAATAGAAATAGAAATAAATTATTAATAAAAAATAGTTTCTTTTGGAGATGTGGGGTATCGATCCCCATACCTCTCACATGCTAAGTGAGGTTCTACCATCTGAGCTACATTCCCAAATTACTTGCCCCACAAAATCCTAAAATTTTCGTCATCAATAATAGTGAAAATGAAGAAATATCACTACTCAACATGTCATGACTAAGGAAAATTTGAAAAGAAATAACATATTTAATAATAAATAGTTTTATTTTGGAGATGCGGGGTATCGATCCACAAACCTCTCGCATGCAAAGCAAGCACTCTACCATCTGAGCTACATCCCCACGATTCTTACATCACAAAACCCTAAATGCCTCGTCATATATAATAGTGAAAATGAAAAACTATCCCTGCTCATTATGTCGTAAATATGAAAATTTTGAAAAGAAATAATATATTTAATAATACATTCATTTGGAGATGCAAAGTATTGACCCTCAAACTACCCACACGAGAAGTGAGCGCTCTACCATTTGATCTACATCCACTTGAATAGAACTAAAGTATTAAATAACAAATAGTTTCTTTCGGAGATGCAGGGTATAGATCCCCCGGTACCTTTCGCATGCTACACGAGCGCTCCACCATCCGGGCTAAATACCCACAATTCTTGAATCACAAAACCGTAAATTTTTCGTCATCAATAATAGTAAAAATGAAGAAATATCGCTACTCAACATGTCATGAATAAGGGAAAATTGAAAGTAAAAAATATATTTTATAATAGATAGTTTTATTTTAGAGATGAAAGGTATCGATCCACATACCTCTCACATACAAAGCAAGCACTTTACCATCTGAGCTACGTCCCCACAATTCTTATGTTACAAAATCCTAAACATTTTGTCATCAATAATAGTGAAAATGAAAAACTATCTCTATTCATTATGTAGTAAATATGAAAAATTTGAAAAGAAATATTATATCTAGTAATCGATTCATTTGGAGAAGCAAGGTATCGATCCCGTACTTCCCACATGGGAAGTTCTACCATCTGAGCTACATCCCAACAATTCTTACATTAGAAAATCCTAAATGTCCCGTCATCAATAATTGTGAAAATGAAAAAAAAAATATCTCCACTCATTATGTCATAAATAAGGAAAGATTGAACAGAAATAAAATATTAATAACAAATAGTTTCTTTTGGAGATGCAGGGTATCTCAATCCCCATACCTCTCGCATGCTAAGTGAGTGCTCTACCATCTAAGCTACATCCCCACAGTATTTGCACCACAAAACCCTAAATTTTCCGTCATCAATAATAGTGAAAAATGAAGAAATATCGCTACTCAACATGTCATGACTGAGGAAAAATTGAAAACAAATAACATATTTAATAATTGATAGTTTTATTTTGGAGATATGCGGGGTATCAATCCCCGTACCTCTCGCATGCAAAGCGAGCGCAATACCATCTGCTTGCACCACAAAACCCTAAATTTTCCGTCATCAATAATAGTGAAAAATGAAGAAATATCGCTACTCAACATGTCATGACTAAGGAAAAATTGAAAAGAAATAACATATTTAATAATTGATAGTTTTATTTTGGAGATATGCGGGGTATCAATCCCCGTACCTCTCGCATGCAAAGCGAGCGCAATACCATATGAGCTACATCCCCACGATTCTCATGTCACAAAGCCCTAAACGTCTCGTCATTAATAATAGGTCCAAAATAGGAATTTCAAAATGGGAAAAATTAGGTATAATTTATGAATCATTTCGACATAGAATGCATTGATATTATATTAATCCAATTATTATGGCTTATCAATTCACATTCACAGTTTCATGGGATTTATTTACTTCGTTTTATTCTACAATCTCTCTTGAAGGGGCATTCCGAGAATCGGACTTGAGACCTCTCGCACCCAAAGCGAGAATCATAGCACTAGACCAAATGCCCTTGTTAAGCCACTTAAAACGTTTGTATGAATCCTTGGGCCTAGGTATTAAGGTCGTATTTTGTTGTATTGCAGGAAACACATGAAGTCCTCGATGCGCTTGAACTGAAGCCCTGGAGGTAGAATGTGTCGTGGAGAACAAAACAAGAACATAATAAGATCAAAGAGCTTTCTACTATATCTACTTAACATTTGGATAGGCATACTTGGTGAAAGTGGGAACCATGAAATGATTTAATTATCATTATAGTTTTAATGACCTTAATTTTTGTTTTTTTTTTGTTTTTTTTTTCTTTTTCATTATTTCCTAAGATGGTAAGTATAAAGCCTTGGGATGTAAAGAAAGACTTTAGGTTGCTCCTGAATGACCAAGGTATTGCAAACATGCTTAAGTTTTGATATCTCTTTTCTAATTCCTTTATGTCGATTTTGTTGCCCAACAATTGGTGTAGAGAAGTTAAGAGGTATGTTTGAAAAGTAAATAATAGGAACAACAAGTTTATATAAATATGAAGTCCTTCGATAAGAAAAGATTTAGACGTAGGGGCATTTGAGGTTGTACCCTAAGTGAGGGTCGTACCACTAAACCAAATGTCTTTTCTTAAATACCCAATATTTTTAGCTTCTACTCAAATATATATTTCTCTGAGTGGTTGGATCGCTATAAAATGAAAAGTTGATGGTCTAATATTTTACTTGTAAGGGTTATCAAATAAACAAACAACCCAACAAAGGAAACAAATTAATCAATTTGGCTTGGATTGATTAGGTTCAGTTCATCCGTTTGTTTGATTTAATTCTTCTATTTTGCCTCGTATGACAACAAAATAAAGTTGTTATGACAAACTCATATGAAACATAATTGCATTAATAGTACTCAGAGTTGGAGTCTATAAGTATTTCATCAACCTAAGTGCAAATCATGCTTCATTAAAGATGAGATAAACTTTAGTTAAGTAACGGGAACTTTAAATTGCTTCATGTGGAGCTTCAATTACTCTATGCTAGTTACAATCTTTAGGATTGACTAATTGGATACGAGTTCATTGATTTAGGGAAATTTTTGTGTAACTATCAACTACAACTTATGTTTTCAAATTTTTAGGTCATAATTTAGGTAGTTGGTGTTATGAGTCATAAACTTGTTTCTTTGCATAATATGGATTTAGTTGAACTGTTATTACCGATAAGATGGAGAAAGAAATTGTCTTTGAACCCACTTTAGTTTCATGTTTGGTGTGTTCAAGATAAAGTATAACTGTATTTATGATATTGAGCTTGGAGTCTATAAGAATTTAATGATCCTAAGGAAATTCCTATTTTATTAGAGGAGACCAACTTTATTTAAGGTACTAGGAGTTCAAACTGGCTTAAGAGTTGCGTGCGTGCTCATTTTATCCATGTTCTCCACTTCCTCCCATTTCTTCCTCTTCCTCCATCACATTCTTTATTTCTCTTCCCATTTCTCAATCTCCAACTCATCCTTTCTTTATCCCTAACCAATGTGGATTTGAATAAAGTAGGAGAAAAAGAAAGAGAGTGAAGGAAGTCGGTATGAATTTAGCTTTGGAACTAGACATCGATGAGTATGATCTAACGAACATCAATACAAAAAATTTAGTGACTTCTCTTTGGACCAACCAGGTAAGTTATGTTACTATTGGCTTGGTTGGATGAATTGTATGAGGTATTAACAAAGCGTGCTCCGTAGCCCCTCCACGTGTCATACTTTGTGAGTGTTTGACATGTATTATGTTATGTTATGCTGTAACACGAGTTCAAATGAGGATTAATTTCTCAATTTTCTTTTTAAGTTCAAATTTTTAGGAATTTATTGAGAGATTTAGAGACCAAATTTAAATATGATATGGAAGAACAAACTAGTTACAAAAATTAAAAAAACTCATTAAAAGTATAAAAGAAAATAGTAAAAAAAAAAAAATAGGAAAATCCGTCAAAATTAATGCTAGGTAAAATTTTCATTTTGACCCATCTTTCCTAAGAACGGGACAGTAAGATAGCTAATTAGAGTTCAATAAAGAGGAAAAATAAAGAAAGAAAAAAAAAGGGCAAAAAAGAAGAATATAACTAGAGTTCAATAAAGAGTTGTTTGATATCAGAGCAGTCGGATTTTAGATTATACAGATTTTTTCTTAGGATAAAGAGTCGTATATCTCTATGACTCAGCTCAATGACACGTCTCACCTCGATCGAGTAAGCAGTCTAACCCTGCTTTGAAGTATATGATATGTTGTAAAACTTGTATCAATTTATTGTATGTTTTGAGTTTCGTGGTAGTTACAAAATGTCTTCGGACATTAAAAAGTGAATGTTAACCATATAAGACAATAATGGATTAAAGTTATAGTGTCTAGATAGGGTGAGGAGGAAAGGAGTGGTCGTGAGATATCTCACTAGCCTTAGGAAAACAGAGAGTTGTCGCTGTAGAGTGCAAGACATCTAACCAATGGAATTTTGGTACTAGAAATGGTGAAAGTAGAGATGGTCTCCAAACGTCTGTATGGACCATTTCCAATCGCACTTTCTATGGTTCTCTGGCAGATTTTGTGAAGCTAACTTGTTTATATTTTTCCATAACGCAGTTCTCACAAACACCCATATCAATAAATTTTAGGCCTTCTGAAACTACATTCGCAGCCATCATCTTCATTTCTTTGAATCTCATATGTGCAAGTTCATTGAGACTATAGGGTGTCTAAACATGGTTGCTGTTACTACGAGTTGTGTATAGGTTTCACCCTATAGTGGTGTATAGGGTTCAAGATTTTGTGTCATGCTACCACCATTACACCCTTCACAATCTTCCCTTAACTCTTTCAAAACTCGGCTGCATAACCTGTACTATCAAACTGACCAATAGAGATCAGATTCTTCTTGAGATCAGGAATATATTTGATATCCTATAATGTGCACTCATTTTCTGTGTAGAGTGTGTATGCAGACATCTCTCTTCCCTTCAATCTCCAACGTTTGTTGTCGGCAAGATACACCTTCCAAAAATTTCCTTATTTAAAATTTTGAAAGAACTTCTTACTTGAAGACAAATGAAACGGAGCAACTGAATCTAAAATCCAGAATTCAATTGGGTTGTTCACGCTAAGAATTAGAGCATCCTTAGTATCTTTTGCTGAATAGATAGAATCGTTGTCATCTTCACATTTGTGATCTTGTTTTTCTACAATTTTGTACCATCTTTCTGAAAGTGTCATTTTTCTCCACAATTTCAACACTTTACATTTGGTTTGTTTGGAGATTTTTTTCGGTTCCTTGATTTTGATCGCACATGTTTGTTTGGGCTCTTTGATTTACTCTTTCCCTTCGATCAACACTGAGAGCATTGCCTGATAAATCTCCAATTTCCCATTTGGGAATAGTTTCGCTGACATCTCGAATTTCATCAAACTTCATTTAAGGTACTAGGAGTTTAAACTACTTCCATTATAATTTCAATCACTCTACCAAGATTAAAAATTCAGGGTTGCTAATTGGTCATCAATTCTCTAACTTTAGGTTATAATTTAGGTAGTAACCATTATAATATTAATGAGCATAAGAGTTACAATTCTTTCATAGACCATATGTGTTATAGTTAAAGGAATATATATATATATATATATATATATATATATTATGTATGTCGAGGTCTGGATAAAGCACAAAGTAGCAAGGAACACCATTGTCGACTCTAGAACCACCCACAACTCATGATCGAGACCAATGCAAAATATTTTAGCATCCTTTGGCATCGAGATACAGGAAAGATGAACGCCGTCAAATTAGAAGCTTTACCTGTCTTAAGAGTCACAATGAGAACTCTAATCAAGCTGGAGCCTTGGACTAGGCAAATCATTGTGTGATAGTTGAAATGGATGACTTCGATGTCGTGTTAAGGATGAACGTCCTACTGGAAAAGAAAGCCATTTATGTCCCTAGCAAAATGCCTAGTAGTAACGGAGTCTAATCCGAGATCATTCAGAAAAACATCCATCAACCAAGAGGGGTGAAAATGATGTCGATACTACAGTTGAGAAAGAATCTTAGCCATGATGAATCTACGCTTGCTGCTATTGTTGTAATTGAAAAGGGGAGTTCGAGTGAGCCAACCTCAATAGAAACCTTGTTGCAACTACATGAACACCACGACGCAAAACAAGAAGGTCAGATAATGGATTTATCCACACTAGGAGAGATAAATCACAAGATTAGTTTTATGTTGCAATCGAGATCGCCTGCCACAAACAAATGTCATGCAGCTGAGCCTGAGCTAGCTAAATGACTTGTTAACAGTCGAGTTTATTAGACCCCCAAAGGCTCTTGTCAGTGATCACTCAAATGCTTGGCAAAGACACCAAGCCAACGCCTCTATTGGAGAAGGAAGACAAAAACAAGCCACTGAAGCAACATATATTCACATAGAAATACTAGACGGATGAAGAGAATGGCCAGTCAGAAGCGTCGACAACAATAATTTCAAGAAAAATAAAGAGTTCATATAAGTTAACGTTAGATCAACTTCGAGTTCAAAGCAACAAGAACCAAAGATTGGTGCGAAAATACTATGGACTAGTCAAAGTTATCCACAAGATTATGAAGACATCATATAGGATCCAATTGCTCTTATGGATGCAGACTAACCTTGTTGTCCACGTTAGTAACTTGAATCGGTATTATTCTGACCAAGAAGACATCAAGCAGAAGTAGGTGGTATGACATCATGTAAAGAAGAAAAAATTTCATGCAAAGAAAGTAGGAAAGACACCAACAGAGAAGACATGAAGAGTCAACGAACCTAGAAGTGATTTTCAACAGCTCCTAGTAGATTGGAAGAGACTCCTCATTATGAGATTAACTGGAAGCGCATCGAGAGACCTAAAGTCATCCACATCCTACAATGCTGAGTTTATGAAGAGTTGGTTGAAGAAAGTAGGAAAGATACAAACAGATAAGACATGAAGAGTCAACGAACCAAGAAGTGATTTTTGAAGAAAGTAGGAAAAATACCAACAGAAGACATGAAGAGTCAACGAACCAAGAAGTGATTTTTGAAGAAAGTAGGAAAGATACCAACAGAAGACATGAAGAGTCAACGAACCAAGAAGTGATTTTTGAAGAAAGTAGGAAAGATACCAACAGAAGACCTGAAGAGTCAAAGAGTTGTTGATAGAGATATCAAGTGAAGAGTCAACGAACCAAGAAGTGATTTTTGAAGAAAGTAGGAAAGATACCTGTTGGGTTTTATGTCCTAAAACTCATAGTTTGTAAACAAAAACATATTCTATTTTCAATAAAGTTATTATTGTTGTTTATTGAGTAAAGATTGTTATTGAATAAAGTGAACTTTACGATCATTAATCTAAATCCAATAAACTAAGAACACTCTGGCTATAGTATGATTACTTGATCTATATGTAGAGACATAAGAGTGGATCAAGTTCAAGTATATAGTCAAAATGATCTATAGTATACGGATAAGGCTGAGTACCTTATTCTGGGGACACTATGGATGCGGCCCACTTTTGTATATGATATAAACAACAAAATACAATTAATTCTACTGATTGATCATTAATAAAAGAAAACTAGGCAATTGATCCTTGTACCTCTCGCATGCAAAGAGAACACTCTACCATCATAGCTACAACCCCACAATTCTTACATCACAAAACCCAGAGGCCCGTCATAAATAATAGTGAAAATGAAAAACTAAATAGTGAAAATGAAAGACTATCTCTCCTCGTTATGTCATAAATAAGAAAAAATTGAAAAGAAATAATATATTTAACAATTGATAGTATTCTTTGGAGATGCATGGTAACGATCCCCGCACCTCTCGCATGCAAAACGATTTCTCTACCATCTGAGCTACATCTCCACAATTATCCCGGCTCATTATGTCGTAAATAAGAAAAATTGAAAAGAAATAATATATTGTGATTTTGCTTTTCTTCAATTTTGTACAATCTGTCCGAAAGTGTCA
Source organism: Cucurbita pepo subsp. pepo (assembly GCF_057944985.1). NCBI lineage: Eukaryota > Viridiplantae > Streptophyta > Magnoliopsida > Cucurbitales > Cucurbitaceae > Cucurbita > Cucurbita pepo. The sequence continues at coordinate 9,233,128 of NC_141800.1, read as the reverse complement.
TTTTTCTCCACAATTTCAACACTTTGCGTTTGGTTTGTTGGGAGATTTTTCTCGATTTCTTTATTTTGATCGCCCATGATTGTTTTGGCTCTTTGATTTACTTCTTTCCCTTCGATCAACACTGAGATTATTGGCAGATGACTCTCCAATTTCCCATTTGGGAATACTTTCACTGACATCTCGAATTTCATCAAATTTTAGTTTATCAGATCCTCGTGAACTGTTGATTGCAGCAACAAAAGTATACCATGGCTCGAGTAAAGATGACATCAAAATTAATGCTTTAATTTTATTTTTAACACAATTTTCACCGAGCTCAATTGACTGACAATCACGTTGAACTAATTTATATGATCTACAACAAATCTACCTTTAGACATTTGTATATATTTGACAACACGTTGTTCATAGCCAACGAATTTTCGCACATATTTGACAACACCTTCAATAGGCCCGATGTCGTCTTCTCTTTGATGATGTTGAACGTCGTGTTTCTGGACAGCTTCAACCAGATCAACCCTAAGGCGTGACGATCCTTGAGTTTCCACTCCTCCACGGTTATAGTATCTGGCTTCACCCCCAAAAGGGGTTTCTAAAGATCTTTCTGGTACATATAATCTTCAATCTGCATCTTCTAGAAACTGATATCAAATCCATCAAACTTTTAAATTCGTCTTTGAACATTCCATCTTCACAAATCGTGGTGAATCTCGCCTCGCTCTGATACCAATTGTTAGGATCACACAACAATGCACACACTCGATCTAAATGAACACAAAGAACATGATAGAGAAAATGTAAGGAGATATGTTGACCAAAAGTTTTGACTTCAAGGTATGCAAAGACAGGGTATGAAGAATGAGAAATGTATATTTTGAAAGCACGACCAATGGTTATACATATGATTTCAGTTTATTATATATATAGCTTTAACGGATATAACCGCCTACTATATATAAATATTTAGTATATATATCTTTATCAAATTTTTCCTGCAAATAGTCAGCCTCCATATCCAACATTCTAGAGCCCAGATAGTTAGTTTTTCTAGGAGAGTTTAAAGAAAAATAAGCAAATGGAGGCTCGGAACGTTGAGATTTTTCTAGGAGGGTTTAAAGAAAAATAAGCAAAGCTTTAACGGGTATAACTGCCTACTATATAAATATTTAGTATATATATCTTTATCAGATTTTACTGCAAATAGTCAGCCTCCATATCCAACATTCTAGAGCCCAGATAGTTAGTTTTTCTAGGAGAGTTTAAAGAAAAATAATCAAATGGAGGCTCGGAACGTTGAGATTTTTCTAGGAGGGTTTAAAGAAAAATAAGCAAAGCTTTAACGGGTATAACTGCCTACTATATAAATATTTAGTATATATATCTTTATCAGATTTTACTGCAAATAGTCAGCCTCCATATCCAACATTCTAGAGCCCAGATAGTTAGTTTTTCTAGGAGAGTTTAAAGAAAAATAATCAAATGGAGGCTCGGAACGTTGAGATTTTTCTAGGAGGGTTTAAAGAAAAATAAGCAAAGCTTTAACGGGTATAACTGCCTACTATATAAATATTTAGTATATATATCTTTATCAGATTTTACTGCAAATAGTCAGCCTCCATATCCAACATTCTAGAGCCCAGATAGTTAGTTTTTCTAGGAGAGTTTAAAGAAAAATAATCAAATGGAGGCTCGGAACATTGAGATTTTTCTAGGAGGGTTTAAAGAAAAATAAGCAAATGGATGCCGGAACGTTGAGATTATCATCGGGTAAGTTAATGAACACAGTTGAAAAAGATTATCATCGGGTAAGTTAATGAACACAGTTGAAAAAGATTATCATTGAGTAAGTTAATGAACACATGAAAAAGATTATCATCGGCTTACGCAGCTTTGGGATGATCTTGGTATTTTGAGTTATTTTCTTGGGATGGTAATCACGAGAGTCGTGACCCACCATTCAACCTAATTTAATAAAGCACTAGGTTGTGCGCCTTAATTTTTGTTTCCTAAGATGATAAGTATACATATGTTTCCTAAGAGTGTTTTTGCTGAAATGGCTAAGCCATTACGAACATGCTCCGAAGAAGGAGCACCAAGTCTTTGCAGAAGAAAATCCAATCTAGCTAGCTAATTTTCACTTGTAAGGCATCACTACGAACATGCTCCAAAGAAGGAGCACCAAGTCTTTGAAGAAGAAGATCCAATCTAGCTAGCTTAATATTGAATTATTCCAACATTCAAGGGTTATCAAATAAACCAACAACCCAACAAAAAAACAACAAACTATTTAATTTGATATAATTATGGGGGCATTTCATGAATTGAACTCAAGACCTCTCACACCCGAAGCAAGAATCATACCACTAGATCAAATGCCCTTGTAGTGGATCAATCATTTTTAGTTACTAGTCCATGGGTTTTGTGTGCCTCAAGATTTGAAATTTATCCAAGTGTTTTTTTGTTCTTTAGAACCTACTATTATTGTCACGTTAATTTCACATTGTCCATCACATAATAGAATTTATTCTTCAACCCAATTGGATGTACTTCCATTAATATTATTAAGAAATATTGACATAAATAAAGTTCATATCCTATAATTCCTACCTTGTACCTTTGAGATTATGAATGACCGTGCTCAAATTATTTTGGTTGAAGCTGCATTGCCACTAAACCATATGCATTCGTTTGGGATAGATATTGAAACAATACGTTTGAATTTTGAGTAAAATTTCGCCCCAAACTAAGTTTTTGAAAACGACTTTTATTTCATATTCATTTTTTTATTTTTTTAAATTTTTAAATTTTTAAATTTTAGTTTTCAAATCCTATATTATATATCAAAACTACTTCTTTACTACCTTTAACAATATGATATTGTAAAATGGGATTAACTTCTTTTAAGTTTATGTAGTTTTATTTTACTACTAGGTTTACTTCTATCTCAAGTTAAAAAAAGAAAAAAAAAATGCTAGTAAACATAATTCCTCTTTTATTGGTATATATACTTACTCCATTTGTATTTAGTTCATTTTAAACAAAAGTTTACCGTAATTAATAAACCCATGTGCTTAATACATTCCCTAAAAAAATAAACTTGTTTGTATTAGGATAAATTAGAATCAATAGGAAGAGAAGAAATCCCGAAAATAAGTAGAAGGTTGAGAATTTCACTCAACCACACAATCGAACTTGATAGACTCATGTGCAATTCTACCCCTAACAATTGCTTGAAACTTAGAAATGGTAGAGATAATGCTCGGATTTTAAGGGGAACTTCTTAAATTGATCTTCATTCCTCTAAAATCTGATTTTTACATAATAATTTGAGGATATTTATAGTCTCCCCACAAGAGAAGTTCGTGGCCTAGATTTAATCTCAATCCCTTTGAATTTCCCCCAAAGACGAGGTCAATTTGACCATTACATACTTTATCAATTAAAAATAAATAAAGTTTTCTAACAACTCATCTAATGATGCTTGCAACTTCATCCTCTACTTCAACTGTGTAAATATTCACTTATGAAGCTCCAAATGGTCCCTCCTCAATCGAACAAGCTTGTAACACATGAAATGAGAGTTGAACAAAGCCTATCCAATTTTATACATGAAGAATGAATGCTTGTTGAATTTTCTTAGCTGGTCCAGTTGGAACATTTAGATCACCGTGATCCTTGTCATCTTCCCCCTCTTCAAAAGGATTCGTCCTCGAATCAGAAAAATCATCACCTACATCAAAAAAACTCAAGTTAGCAACATTAAATATTGAAAGTATAATGTGCTAAAAATTATCCAGGAAGATCATTTTATATGCATTGTTATTAATTATTTCAAGGACTTGAGAAGGGTTATCCCCTCTTGGATGTAACTTTGTCTCATTTTGAGATGGAAATCGCTCCTTGCGAAAATGTATCCAAACCCAGTTATCGAGTTGAAAAATGATTTCCTTCTGTCCTTTGTTAATTCTTTAAGCAACTTTGAAATTTTGTTTCTCAATTGTCTCCTTCGCCTCTTTATGCAATGTTTTGATCATACCTTTACTTGTGGTTGATTTACTCACAAATCTATTTAATTTTTAAAGTAACTTTTTGTTTCTCAATTGTCTCCTTTCATCTCTTTAATCAATGTTTTGATCATATCTGCCTTACTTGTGGTTGCTTTACTCATAAAAATATTAGAATGAATAGGAAGCAAATCAAGAGGCGTAGGTGGATTAAATTCATAAACATCTTCAAAAGGAGAACAATGAGTGGTACTATGAATTACTCTAAAGGAGAACGGTACTAGAATTGCTCTATTATATGTCATCTCTACAAATGGCAAAGATTCGTCCCAAGATTTAATATTCTTACAAATAATAGGCAGATTAAATCCATAAACATCTTGAGAAGGAGAACAATGAGTGGTACTATGAATTGCTCTAAACGAAAACGGTACTATGAATTGCTCTATTATATGCCATCACTACAAATGGCAAACATTAGTCCCAAGACTTAATATGTTCTTAGAAATAATAGGCAGTAATCCAATTTATCCCACACCATAGTTTTGACTTAAAAATTTATAGTCCCAAGACTTAATATTATCTTAGAAATAATAGGCAATAATCCAATTTATCCCACACCATACTTTTCAAGAGTGACTTAAAAATTTAACATCCATATCTTTTTGTGTGTAGCAAACTACATTTAAACGCGTATACAATCCATTTAAAATATCTCATTAAGGCACCATAATATTATAGAGCATTTAGGATCAAGGGTGTAATGCCTTTCTCGAAAATCTTACTGTTTTGCTCTCTTCAATTAACATGTTATATTTATTCTTGTTACTTGTTTTGCTCTCTTCAATTAACATGTTATATTTATTCTTGTTACTTGTTTTGCTCTCTTCAATTAACATGTTATAAAGACACTTTATAAATTATAATTAAATTTCGCTTCTTTTTTTTTTTTCCAAACATCTATGTGATAATTGTAGGGGGCATTTCGAGAATCGAACTCAAGACCTCTCGCACCCGAAGAGAGAATCATACCACTAGACCAAATGCCCTTGTAATGAATCTATCATTTTTAGTTGCTAGTCCATATGTTTTATGCGCCTCTATATTTAAAATTTATCCACATGTTTTTGTGCTTTAGAACCTACTTGTGCCTTTAAGATTATGAATGACCCAGCTCAAAATTATTATGGTTGAAGCTGCATTGCCACTAGCATATGTGCATTCCTTTGGGATTTACTTTGTCCCTTTCACAATTTTACTATTCCCTTGCTACCATACCATTTAACAATATTTATAATATTTACTTCGTCCCTTAGTCTCTTGCTACCATACCATTTAACTAATACGTTGAGCAACAATATTTATAATACGTTGAGCATTCGTTGCTACTATTTAACCGTACTTCGTCCCTTGCTACCATACCATTTAACAATATTTATAACGGGATTGCTATCTCATGCTAGAAAAAACGTGCGAGTAGATTGATAACCGAAGTGATAAGAGAATTAAGGACAGGGGCATTCTAAGATGTGAACTCAGGACCTCTCACACCCTAAGTAAGAATAATACCACTAGACCAAATTTCCCTTCTTGAACATCTATCATTTTTAGCTCTCACTCGATATGATTTTTTTTCTCAAGTTTGAAATCTATATTTGTTGGGAGTTGAGGGGCTAAAAGTTCTTATTATGTGTTACCTTTGGCATATTCACAATATCATGGGAATGTATGTATTTAACATTTGTCATTTTAATGTGTGTTTATTTACTTAATAAATATCTTCAATTCTACAATTTCTTGAAGGGGCACATTTTGAGGATTGAACTCAAGACCTCTCGCACCCAATGCAAGAATCATACCACTAGACCAAATGACCTTGTTATGCCATTTGAAACGTATGTATGAAGCCTTGAGCCTAGATATTAAGGTCGTATTTTGTTGTATTGCAGGAAACACATGAAGTCCTCGATGAGAATATGTCGTGGAGAACAAAACAAGAACATAATAAGAACTTCTTTTTTTTTTTTTTTTTCTTTGTTTCCTAAGATGGTAAGTATAAAGTCTTGGGATGTAAACAAAGACTTTTTAGTCTTTGTTGCCCAACAATTGGTGTACAGAAGTTAAGAGGTATGTTTGATAATAGGAACAAAAAGTTTATATTAATATGAAGTCCTTGGATAAGAAAGGATTTAGACATAGGGGCATTACAAGAATTGAACTCAAAACCTCTTGCACCCTAAGTGAGAATCATACCACCAAACAAAATATTTTTAGCTTCTAATCAAATATATTTTTCTCTGAGTGGTTGGACGGCTATAAAATGAAAAGTTGAATTCTTATAATATACCAAGGTTATCAAATAAACCGACAACCCAACAAAGGAAACAAACTAATCAATTTTGGTTGGATTAATTCAGTTTAGTTCATCAATTTGTTTGATTTAATTCTTCTATTTTGCCTCGTATACCAAGAAAATAAAGTTGTATTGAATGCATTTATGACAAACTCATATGAAACATACTGACATTAATAGTACTAAGAGTTGGAGTCTATAAGCATTTCATGAACTTAAGTGCAACTCATGCTTCTTTAAAAATGAGATAAACTTTAGTTAAGTGTCAGGAACTTTAAATTACTTCATGTGGGGCTTCAATTACTCTATGCTAGTTACAATCTTTATGATTGACTAATTGGACACGAGTTCATGGATTTAGAGAAATTTTTGTGTAATTATCAATTACAATTTATGTTTTCAAATTTTTAGGTCATAATTTAGGTAGTTGTTATTATGGGTCATAAACTTGTTTCTTTGCATAATATGGATTTAGTTGAACTATTATTACCGATGAGATGGACAAAGAAATTGTCTTTGAAATGACTAATAAACCTAGGTTCATCGTTGTTGTCTTTTAACTGGGATTTTGCAAAAAGCTTAACTAATATGAACTATCATGCCACAAGAACATTAAGGTAAATCAAGAATATACCCTACACATCATTCAATATTGGCAATAAAATGGAGTTAAACTGAACGCACTTTAGTTTCATGTTTGGCGTCTTAAGGATAAAGCATAATTGTATTAATGATATTAAGCTTGGAATCTATAAGAATTTAATGATCATAAGAGAAATTCCTGTTTGATTAGAGGGGACCAACTTTATTTAAGCTACTAGGAGTTCAAATTGGCTTAAGAGTTGCGTGCGTGCTCATTTTATCCATGTTCTCCACTTCCTCCCATTTCCTCCTCTTCCTCCATCACATTCTTTATTTCTCTTCCCATTTCTCAATCTCCAACTCATCCTTTCTTTATCCCTAACTAATGTGGATATGAATAAAGAAGGAGAAAAGGAAAGAGAGTGAAGGAAGTTGGTATGGATTTAGCTTTGGAACTAGACATCGATGAGTGTGATCTAATGAACATCTATACAGGAAATTTAGTGACTTCGCTTTCGGCCAACCAGGTGAATGGTGTTACTATTAGCTTGGTTGGATGAATTGTATGAGGTATTAAGAACGCGTGCTCCGTAGCCCCTCCACGTGTCACTTTGTGAGTGTTTGACATGTATTATGTTATGTTATGCTGTAACGCGAATTCAAATGAGGATTAATTTCTCAATTTTTTCATTTTGACCCATCTTTCCTAACTAGAGGTCAGTAAGATCCCTAATTAGAGTTCAATAACGAGAAAAAAGAAAGAAAGGAAAAAAAATGAAGAAGAAGAAAATAAAGGGGAATTGTTTTGAAAGAGAGTTAGAGAGAAATTTTGTACAGTTTTATGAAGAAATTGGATTTGAATCAGGAACTGTCCATTATTTCTTTTTATGACTAATTATAAATAAAGAGAAAAATATATTTGTAGAGATAGATTAAACTCTAAATATTTTAATTTTATAGTATTTTCTTATTTTATATTAATTTACTTTTATTTTTATTTGTTTTCACTTTCAATTTTAGTTTCTATTTGAGTTTTGAACTCTAACGACTCAAAAGTTTCTACTTAATTTAAGGTCGTTACTGTATACGTACCATAAATATTGAATGCGGAAGACTTCATTTAAATTCCATAAAACATAACCTTTAACTTAAAACACAGCCATGAACTTACGTGTTTCAAAAACATCTTTAAAACGACACAACAAAAGACCCGGAATAAAATAAATAAGCGTTTAAGTTTAAAACATCTTATTCTATCCTAAGTCTAAGAAAATAAATACCACTATCCTATGCATGTGCCATGATCTCGAGTTGCGATGCCGTCGTCAGCCGTACCGAAATGTCTTGCCTTAACCTAAAAAATGTAGTAGCACATGGCTTGAGTATTTAAAGAAATACTCGGTAAGTGACCCCACTATTGGAGTTAAATGCAACAATCACATGCAATGAAATGATGGGACCTATCTTTCGTTTCATTTCGTTTTTCCTACGGTGCTATCCTAACGGGTAATCGTGGACGTGTACCATATACTCTACACACAGCCCATACGTGCGAGTATGGGCTCACCAGCTAGTTTGCACACCGCTGGGCCACTGTTCTTATCCGGTGGACATACTCTGGGAGCCCCTTATGCCGGGACCCGTTAAAACTAGAACCGTCACGGCAGCGCTATGCAATGCATAATGATCGTTGTCCTGCAATTGGATGTACGCGTCCGTACCCTCGTGATGGGATGGGGGTATCCCCCCAGATGCATGAACACACATAATGCATGAGGTCCTCCTATTTATACATTTATCTTTAATGACCATAACCCCCCTGTTACGTTCCAGGCTTCATGTCATTCTCATTTTCATTTCACATTTCATACACATTTCTATCGGGGTTATGGTTCCAGACAATTTACCATGTTTCATGTCTTACAATTCATGCTGTTCACATTCACATATTCCATACAAACATGCCATAATCATTCAAGGACCTCATATCGTTACATGCATTAAACATCACATCAGACTAAAAGCATATATAGCATACATTTAAGTTCACATAACTACGTACTTAAGCACAATAATCTAGCATACAATGTATCATATCATAAACAAGTCATAATGTAAACACTTCATAGTCATATCGTTCTCTAACTTACCATAGCCTTAACGTTCTTATACCTATCACAGACATATCATTACGTAACATACCTTAGTCATATCGTCATAAGAACGTACCCTAACGCTATCGTTCTATCAATCTATCACAAACCTATCCCTTTCTACCCATAACCTAACCGTATTCTTTCATCAATCTCTCCTATTCATAGCACTCCGGTATGTAACCTAACCTTAACGTTTCATGAACGTATCTTACTCCTATCGTTACATTTCGTTTTGTGCATCCTTCTCGTATCCTATCTCAAACATATCCTTGAGCACATCGTACCATAATTATTAACCACATATTATAACATAACATAACATATAGGAAGCATATCAATCCACAGACAATTCACACATATCAATATATATGATACATGCAGAACCACAGGGCACGTGTCAACATCAAATATAACAATGCCGATAGTAAGGTCACTTACTTGGCTAGCTTAAGTCGTTGTCACAAATATATCTTTAATGAAAGTTTAATTCCGTCCTTTGAAATCTGAGTCAACCTATATGAGCTCATGACATCAGTTTCAAGTTTGAACTCTACAAAATTATTTCTCTAATTTACATTGGTCATCGTAAAATTCTGATATTTCGTGTTAAGACAAAATTTAAAGGAGCTCACTGCCCTCTGATATTACCTGTTTTATGGTTAAATCGTGTGCAACAAATCTTTCCTCAATCTCCCTCCCTCCCTCTAATTATTTTCATTTGTAAATAGGTTTTTCAATTGTGTAAACAGATATTACTGGCCAATTGTAAGTTGATTGTTTGGTTACGATCTTCTAGTTTATAGATCTGCCAACTAAAATTTTATTGGATCTAACCTTGTAACCTTATTTTTTATAACTTAAAAGTCTAACAAAACCCAATCAATGGGATATCGGATTCCCATAAAAGAAAGGATCATTGCCAACATATTCTATAGCAAATGACCTAGACTAGACCTCTTCTACCGCATCAAGAGGAAATCCCGATCCATCCCGCATTTGAGAAAGTTTAGCTATGCCCAAAGCTCTTTCAAAGGAAAGCACAAAGACCGCTCATGGTAGTTGATTTTCTCACAAAATGAATATGAATAAGTAAGGCAAAAATAATTATGAGCAGTCAATTTCCTAAAATCCCATATTTGGGTTTGATGATCGAAGGAGTGCAAACTTTTTTCATAAAAACTTCGACGAGGAAAGGCCATTAGTTTTCAAACCAGAAGATAGCTCAACCACGAGGAATTGGTATTACAGGACCTGTTAAAATATGAAAGAAGATTTGATCCTAAATTAATTTCTTATAACCATAACTATAAAAGAAAAGAAAATCTGAGATAGGATTTTACCGTAATAACAGACAAAAATCTCTAAATCTGCAATGTGTTGAAAGCCCATTTTACTTCTGCTAAAATCTGACGAGTGTTGTTTTTCTGTATTTTTTTTTTCTTTTCCAGTTGGGGTAAGGATGGGTTGAGGAGAGATAATTGTGGGAAGGGATGAGAGGTTAGTGGAGAGAAGTGGAGAATTTTTTTTTATTTTTTTAATTTTAATTTTAATTAATTAATTTATTATTATTATTTTAACTATTTTTATAATTATTTTTATTTGTTTATTTCTTTATTTATTTTTGGGCTATTACATGAACCCTCCAAATTTGGGTTGTGATAGATTAATATTAGACCAGTCGAATTTTAGATTATATAGATATTTCTTAGAATAAAGAGTCATATATCTCTAATGACTTAGTTAGATGACACGTCTCGCCACGATCAAGTAAACAGTCTAACCCTATTTCGAAGTATATGATATGTTTTAAAACTTGAATGAATTTATTGTATGTTTTGAGTTTCGTGGTAGTTATAAAATGTTCTTGGACATTAAAGAGTGAATGTTAACCATATAAGACAATACTGGATCAAAGTTATAGTGTTTAGATATGGTGAGGAGGAAAAGAGTGGTAGTAAGATATCTAAATAGCCTTAGGACAATAGAGAGTTGTTACTACAGAGTGCGAGACATCTAACCAATGAAATTTTGGTACTAGAAATGATGAAACTGGAGATGGTTCCTAAACGTCTGTATGAACCATTTCCAATCGCACTTTCTATGGTTCTCTGGCAGCTTTTGTGAAGCTAACTCGTTTATATTTTTCCATAACGCAGCTCGCACAAACACCTATATCAATAGATTTTAGGCCTTCTAAAACTTCATTCACAGCCATCATCTCATTTTTTATAATCTCATATGTGCAAGTCTATTGACACTACTGTAAGGTGTATAAACATGATTGTTGTTGCTCAGAGTGCTTCCAATTCAAGTAGACTTTATTGAAAGAACTCTTAGCAATAGCAACCATGTTTATACACCCTACAATGGGTGTATACGGTTCCAGATTTTGTGTCATGCTACCACCATGACACCCTTCACAATCTTCCCCAAACTCTTTCCAAACTCGGCTGCATAACCTGTGCTATCCAATTGACCAATAGAGATCAGATTCTTCTTGAGATCAGGAATATATCTGACATCCTATAACGTCCACCCATTTCCTGCTAGAGTTTGTATGCAGACATCTCTCTTCCCTTCAATCTCCAACGTTTTGTTGTCGGCAAGATACACCTTCCCAAAATTTCCTTATTTGAAATGTTGAAACAATTCCTTACTTGAAGACAAATGAAACGATGCAACTGAATCTAAAATCCAGAATTCAGTTGGGCTATTCATGCTACGAATTAGAGCATCCTCCGTATCTTCTGCTGAATATATAGAATCAATGTCATTTTCAAATTTGTGATTTTTCTTTTCTTCAATTTTGTACAATCTGTCCGAAAGTGTCGTTTTTCTCCACAATTTCAACACTTTACGTTCGGTTTATTTGGAGATTTTTCTCGATTTCTTGATTTTGATCGCTCATGTTTGTTTGGTCTCTTTAATTTACTTCTCGTTTGGGAATACTTTCGCTGACATCTCGAATTTCATCAAACTTTAGTTTATTAGATTCTCGTGAAATGTTGATTGCAGCAACAAAAGTATACCACGACTCGGGTAAAGATGACATCGAAATCAATGCTTTAATTTCATATTTGAACATAATTTCCACTAAGCTCAATTGGCTCACAATCACGTTCAACTAATTTATATGATCTGCAACAAACCTACATTAAGAAATTTATAAATTGAACAACCTTTGCATCAAATACACCTTGTCCATAGCCGATGGATTTTCGTACATATTTGACAACACCTTCAATAGGCCTTGTCGTCTTCTCTTTAATGATGTTGAACGTCATATTTCTGGACAGTGTCAACCAGATTAAGCCTAAGGCGTGACGATCCTTGAGCTTCCAGTCCTCCGTGGTCATGATATTCTGCTTCACCCCAAAAGGGGTTTCTGAAGATCTTTTTGGTCATATAATCTTCAATCTGCATCTTCTAGAAATTAATATCGAATCCATCAAACTTTTCAATTCTTGTCTTTGAACTTTCCATATTCACATACCGTGATGAATCTCACTTCGCTCTATACCAGTTACTAGGATCACACAACAATGCACACACTCGATCTAAATGAACACAAAGAGCTTGATAGAGAAAATGTAAGGAGAAATATTGACTAAAAGTTTTGTATTAATGACTTCAAGGTATGCAAAGAGAGGAGGTGAAGTATTAGAAATATAGCACTGACTAATGGGTATATATATGATTTCAGTTTATTATATATATATATATACAACTTTAACCGATATAACCGCCAAATATATATAAATATTTAGTATATATATCTCTATCATATTTTTACTATAAATAGTTAGGTATCAGATTTTTACTCTAAATAGTCAGCTTCTAGCCCATATTTAGTATGTGATGTCCCAAGATTTTTACTATAAATAGTCAGCTTCTAGCCCATATTTAGTATGTGATGTCCCACATTGGTTGGGAGGAGAACAAATCACCATTTATAAGGGTGTGGAAACCTTCACTAGCAGACGCGTTTTAAAGCCTTGAGGGGAAGTCCGAAAGGGAAAGCCCAAAACCCTAGCCTGAGGGGAAGCCCGAAAGGAAAAGCCCAAAGAGAACAATATCGGCTGGCGGTGGATTTGGGTTGTTACATTATATATATCTCTATTAGATTTTTACTCTAGATAGTCCGCCTCCATATCCACAGATTTTTATATAAATAGTCAGCTTCTAGCCTATATTATATATAAATATTTAACTATTATATATAAATATTTAATAGCCTTTTAGTTTTTCCACAACCTATTATATATAAATATTTAATAGCCTCTTAATTTTTCCACGCCTACTATATATAAATATTGAATACCTGTATGTAAATATTTATCGATTAGATTTTTACTATAAATAGTCAACCTCCATATCCAGCCTACTATATTTTAATATTGAATCCCTGTAATTTAATAGCCTCTTAGTTTTTCCATAGCCTATTATATATAAATATTTAACTATTATATATAAATATTTAATATCCTGTAATTTAATAGCCTCTTAGTTTTTCCATAGCCTATTATATATAAATATTTAACTATTATATATAAATATTTAATATCCTCTTAGTTTTTGCACCGCCTATTATATATAAATATTTAATAGCCTCTTAATTTTTCCATGCCTATTATATATAAATATTGAATACCTTTAAATATTTCTCCATTAAATTTTTACTATAAATAGTCCACCTCCATATCCAGCCTACTATTTATAAATATTGAATACGGGTATGTAAATATTTCTAGATTAGATTTTTACTATAAATAGTCAACCTCATACGGGTATGTAAATATTTCTAGATGATTTTTACTATAAATAGTCAACTCGAGGTAAATATTGAATACCTGTATGTAATTTAATAGCCTCTTAGTTTTTCCACAGCCTATTATATATAAATATTTAACTATTTATATATAAATATTTAAGTCAACCTCGATGTAAATATTTCTCCGATTAGATTTTTACTATAAATAGTCAACCTTCATACTTAGTTTGTCTAGGCCTACTATATATAAATATTTAGTATATTATCTCTATCACAACTATTATAAATATTTAGTATATTATCTCTATCACATTCTTTACTATAAATAGTCAGCTTGCGTGAGCTCGGGATGTCGCAAGCACGAGTGTCTAGCCTGTGGTGTGACAACATTGGTGCCACCTATCTGTCCGCCAATCCAATCTTTCATCGATTGAGGTTGATTATTATTTCGTTCGTGAAGGAGTATTAGGCGTAATGGTTAGTTTGTCTAGGCCTACTATATATAAATATTTAGTATATTATCTCTATCACATTTTTTACTATAAATAGTCAGCTTGCGTGAGCTCGGGATGTCGCAAGCACGAGTGTCTAGCCTGTGTGTGACAACATTGGTGCCACCTATCTGTCCGCCAATCCAATCTTTCATCGATTGAGGTTGATTATTATTTCATTCGTGAAGGAGTATTAGGCGTAATCTGAACTTAGTAGTACATCGTCCAGATTAGATAATCTATTGATTTACTCCCATTCAACCTAACAACACCATTAATATGTAATCATAAGCAAGACTATTTATTAAAGCACTAGGTTGTTCGCCTTAATTTTTGTAGGAAACAACAAACTATTTAATTTGATATAATTGTGGGGGCATTTCGTGAATCGAACTCAAGATTTTAAATTTAGCCACTAGACCAAATGCCCGGGTAGTGGATCAATCATTTTTAGTTGCTAGTCCATGTGTTTTGTGTACCTCATGATTTGAAATTTATCCACATTTTTTTTTTTGTGCTTTATAACCTACTATTATTGTCACGTTAATTTCACATTGTCCATCACATAGTAGAACTTGTTCTTCAAATCAATTGGACGTACTTCAATTAATATTATTAAAAAATATTGACATAAATAAAGTTCTTTGTACTTCAAATTAATATTATTAAGAAATATTGACATAAATAAAGTTCATATCCTATAATTCCTACCTTGTAGGTTTGAGATTATGAATGATCCAGCTCAAATTTGTTTAGTTGAAGGTGGATTGCCACAAGTATATGCATTCCTTTAGGATAAATATTGAAACAATAGGTTTTAATTTTAAGTAAAATTTCACCCCAAATTAAGTTTTTGAAAACAACTTTTATTTTATATTTATTCTTAATTTTTTAATTTTTTAATTTTAGTTTTCAAAACCTAGATTGATAGGTTAAAACTACTTCTTCGCTACCATTTAACAATAGGATTAACTTCTTTTAAGTTTTTGTTTTGATTACTATGTTTACTTCTATCTCATGTTAAAAAAAAAAAAAAAAAAAAATGCTAGTAAACATAATTCCTCTTTTATTGTTATATATACTTACTCCATTTGTATTTACTTCATTTTATACAAAAGTCTTTGGTAATTACTAAACCCATGTGCTTAATACATTCCCTAAAAAACAAACTTGTTTGTATTAGGATAAATTATCACGAATAGGAAGAGAAGAAACACTGGAAATAAGTAGAAGTTGAGAATTTCACTCAACCACACAATCGAACTTGAAAGACTGAATGGCTCAGATGCAATTCTACCCCAACAATTGCTTCAAACTTAGAAAGTGCAGAGATGATGCTAAAATTTTTAAGGGAAACTTCTCAACTTCAGAGATCAATTTCATTCCTCTTAAATCTGATTTTTACATAATAATTTGTGGATATTTATAGTCTTCCACACAAGAAGTTAGTGGTCTGGATTTAATCTCAATCCCCTTGAATCTCAACAAAAAAATGAGGTCAATTTGACAATTTGACCATTACATACTTTATGAATTAAAAATAAATAAAGTTTTCTAACAACTCATCTAATGATGCTTGCAACTTCATCCTCTACTTGAATGGTGTAAATATTCACTTCTAAAGCTCCAAATGGTTTTTCCTCAATCAAATAAGCTTGTAACACATGAAATGAGAGTTGAACCAAGTCTATCCAACTTTATAGATGAAGAGTGAATGCTTGTTCAATCTTCTTGACTAGTCCAGTTGGAACATTTGGAACACGTTGATCCTTATCATCTTCCCCCTCTTCAAAAGAATTCATCCTCGAATAAGAAAAATCATCACCTACATCAAAAGGACTCGAGTCAGCAACATTGAAAGTAGAATGTGCTGAAAATTCTATAGGAAGATCATTTTATATGCATTGTTATTAATTATTTCAAGGACTTGATAAGGGTCATCCCCTCTTGGATATATATAATAAAAATAAATAAACAAATAAAAATAATTATAAAAAAATATATACGTCAAAATAATTATAATAATAATAATTCATAAATAAATAACTAAAAACCATTACTTAAAATTAAAAATAAAATTTACCCACTGACCTCTCATCTGCATCCTCTTTCTCAACCCCATATCACAGTTCATCCAAAAATAAACATCACAGTTCATCCAAAAAAAATAAACAGAAAAAAAAAGGTCAGATTTGAGAAAAAGTAAAATGGTGTTTCAACAGAAGAATATGATGCACATTTATTTATCTAGGAAGATTTTGGTCTGTTATTAGGTAAAATCCTATCTCAGATTTTCTTTTTCTATAGTTATGGTTATAAGAAATTAATTTAGGATCAAATTTCTTTCATATTTTACTAGTATAATCAGATCTCATATTCAATTAATTATATTTTTTTGTTAGCATTGGAAGTTATAGATATTGGCAGGCCTTTGATCTCACTTTAATTAATTTCAATCAATTAATTGATTGATATTTTGATGATAACAAACCTACTCTTAATGATTAACTATTTTCAGTGTTTTGAACTGTCCACAGTATAAGGTTGGGAATGACGATTTCAACGACTTTTCAATTACTCAAATCAGAGCTAAAACGAAGAACTTACAGTCGAGACAACATACCCGACGTGATGATGTGGCAACAAAATCAAAATGATGAACAAATCAAAATATATCAAAGTATGACATTTATAATTTTGGAAGAGTAACAAAGGGCAGAGTTTTTCCTATTATTATATTTCTAAATAAAATTATTTTTACAAAATATAAATTTGAATCTAATCATTACTCACATCGATTTTTATTATTACTATATTATATTGTTATATTTTAAAATTTTGGTAGTTACTCACATAGTTTTATTATTATTATATTATTATATTTATAATAAATTTTGAATTTTCATTTGAACGTTACTCACATAACTTTTTATTATTATTATATTAAAAATTTTAAATAAATGAATTTAGAAAATTTTCTTATTTATTTACTTTTAATCTCCACCTTCCATTCTTCCTAACACAATCCAGTGGTCGATATTAATTCCTACATTTTGCCACTTTTCTTCTCTATATAAACTCATCAACTTCCCCACATTTCATATACACAACTTCCATACATTCTCCAATCCTCATTTGTTCAAAGTCTCCATTGTTTGTTGCTCTCTCCAAGCTTCCAATTTTATTTTTATTCATTTTATTCTTGAGAGAGATTTTTTTATTGTAACGTGAGAAGATAGTTGTGAGTGCTCCAAATTGTAAATCTACTCTTTGAAAGAGTTGCGGTGTGTTACTATCAAATTCACATACTTGTACCAGTTTGATTCTGTGTCGTGGAAAGGATTGAGTTTGCTCTTGAACTCGTAAAAAGAGCGGTGTAGCGGTTTGGCTCTGATCCACGGAAAGAGTCGAGAAAGTTGTTTATTCAAATTCCCAAGAGGCGTTTGGGGAGTGGAGTAGGTCGAGTTTGACCGAACCACTATAAAACTATGGTGTCATCTTTTCTAACTCTTTCCTATTTAATTTCAAAATTATTATTGTGATTTATTGTATGCTCTACTTGATTGTTGTTTTGACTTGAATTATTTTGTTCCTGTAGTGATCATCTTCTACTTATTTGTAAAGAGTTTCATCATTAGAAAAATTAATTCCGTTTAAACACTTTTATGGTTAAAACCCTATTCACCCCTCTACAGTTGCCATACGGAGATCCATAAATCTATTAATAGTAGCCCAACAATGGATTAAAATTGGCCAATAATATCAGTTTATGAAAATAAATATAGAGTTAGAGTAATAATTGAAAATGTTTACAGAATTGAAAATAATTACAAAGGGGAGGAGGGAAGAGTGAGGGAAGTCTTGTTGAACAGAATTTAAAAATAAAACCAGAAATATGAGAGAGCATGTAACTCCATCAAATTTTGTCTAACACAAACTATCAAAATTTTAACAACATAGATTAGAGAGATAATTTTATAGAATTCAAACTTG
Organism: Cucurbita pepo subsp. pepo; assembly: GCF_057944985.1. Lineage (NCBI taxonomy): Eukaryota > Viridiplantae > Streptophyta > Magnoliopsida > Cucurbitales > Cucurbitaceae > Cucurbita > Cucurbita pepo. Next base: position 9,214,778 of record NC_141800.1, on the reverse strand, counting down.
AAACTGATGTCATGGGCTCACATAGGTTGTCTTGGATTTCAAAGGACGGAATCAATTTGATGTTGACATGGTTATATTTGATGTTGACACGTGCCCTTTGGTTCTGCACGTGTCATATATATTGATATGTGTGAATTGTCTGTGGATCGATATGCTTCCTATATGTTATGTATATGTTATAATATGTGAATTGTACGATAATAATTACGGTACGATGTGTTCAAGGATATGTTTGAGATAGGATACAAGAATGATGCACAAAACAAAATGTAACGATTGTAGTAAATTACGTTCATGAAACGTTAAGGTTAGGTTGCATACCGGAGTGATATGGATAAGAGAGATTGATGGAAGAATACGGTTAGGTTCCGGGTAGAAAGGGATAGGTTTGTGATAGATTGATAGAACGATAGCGTTAGGTTAAGTTCTTGTGATGAGATGACTAAGGTACGTTCACGTAATGATATGTCTGTGATAGGTCTAAGAACGTTAAGGCTATGATAAGTTAGAGAACGATATGATTACGAAGTGTTTACGTTATGACTTGTTTATGATATGATACATTGTGATGCAATATGTCATGGTATGATGTGTATATGATGAAATGATATGTGAAAAGCATAGAACGTTATGTTAGGTCTCTTAAATTGTGTGTATACAGCATGATATGAATGACAGGAAATTACGATAAATGGCATGAAATATAACCCCGTTAGAATTATGTATAATTTGAGAATTGAAGAATGAGAAACCATATGGCATGAATGATGAACGATATCTGAAACGATATGAAAAATGATATGATATGTACACAATGCTAGAAGTGTTGTATTAAAGGATAATGAAAATGAAAAAGTTTTGGGACCTCATGCATTATGTGTGCTCGTGCATTTGGAGGGGTACCCCTATCCCATCACGAGGGTACGGACTCGTACATCCAATGGCAGGACAACGATCGTTATGCTTTGCATAGCACTGTCGTGACGGTTACTAGTTCTAGCGGGTGTCCGGCCCAAGGGGCTCCCAGAGTATGCCCGCCAAATAAGGAATGTGGCCCAGCGGTGTGCGAACTAGCTGGTGAGCCCATACTCGCACGTATGGGTTGTGTGTAGAGTATATGGTACACGTTAAAAATTACCCGTTAGGACAACACCGTAGGGAAAACAGAATGAAAGATAAGTCCCATCATCTCATTGCATGTGATTGTTGCATTTAACCCCAATAGTGGGGTCACTTACCGAATATTTCTTCAAATACTCAAGCCATGTGCTACTACATTTTTCAGGTTAAGGCAAGGCATTCTTGTACGGCTGACGACATCACAACTCGAGACCATGGCACATGCAGGATAGTGGTATTTATTTTCTTAGACTTAGGCTAGAATAGGATGTTTTTAACTTAAAACGCTTATTTATTTTATTTAGTCTTTTGTTTTGTTGTTTTAAAGATGTTTTGAAACACGTAAGTCCTAGATGTGTTTTAAGATAAAGGTTATGTTTTATGGAATTTAAATGAAGTCTTCCGCATTCAATGTTTATGCTACGTATATAGTAGCGACCTTAAATTAGTAAAAAATTTTGGGTAGTTACAGTTTTGATCAGATCTGCCTTACTTGTGGTTGCTTTACTCGCAAAAATAATAGAATGAATAAGAAGCAAATCAAGAGGTGTAAGTGGATTAAATCCATAAACATCTTCAAAAGGAGAACAATGAGTGGTACTATGAATTGCTCTAAAGGAGAACAGTACTATGAAGTATTACTCTATTATATGTCATCTCTACAGATGACAAACATTCGTCCCAAGACTTAATATTCTTAGAAATAATTGGCAATAATCCAACTTATCCCACACCATACTTTTCAAGAGTGACTACTCTATTATATGTCATCTCTACATATGACAAACATTCGTCCCAAGACTTAATATTCTTAGAAATAATTGGCAATAATCCAACTTATCCCACACCATACTTTTCAAGAGTGACTTAAAAATTTAACCAGCCCTATCTTTTTTTGCGTGTAGCAAACCACATTTAAAGCCGTATACAATCCATATAAAATATCTATCCTTATTTAAAGTCGTATACAATCCATATAAAATATCTATCCCATTAAGGCACCATCATATTATAGAGCATTTAGGAATATAGAGCGGGGTATTGGGGGTATCGATCCCCATACCAATCGCATGCAAACAGAGCACTCTACCATCTTATCTACATTCCTACAATTCTTGCATAACAAAACACAAAACTGTGCGCCATCAATAATAGTGAAAATGAAAAAATATTTCTGCTCCTTATGTCAAAAATAAGAAAAAATTGAATAGAAATAAAATATTAATAACGAATAGTTTCTTTAGGAGATGCACTCTACCATTTTAGCTACATCCTCATAATTCTTACATGACAAAACCCAAAACTACACGTCATCAATAATAGTGAAAATGAAAAAATATTTCTGCTCATTATATCAAAAATAAGGAAAAATTGAATAGAAATAAAATATTAATGAGTTTCTTCACGATGCACTCTACCATCTTAGCTACATCCCCACAACTCTTACATAACAAAACCCAAAATCCTCGTATCTCTCACATGCAAAGAGTGCACTCAACCAAAAACTCCCTATGATCATTATGTCATAAATAAGATTAATAATTGATAGTTTTCCTTTGGAGATGCATGATAGCGATCCCCGTACCTCTCGCATGCAAAGCAAGTGCTCTACCATTTAAGCTACATCCCTACAATTCTTACATCACAAAACCTTTAAACTTCCCGTCATCAATAATGGTGAAAATGAAAAAAATATCTCTGTTCATTATATCATAAATAAGGAAAGATTAAATAAAAATAAAATATTAATAACAAATAGTTACTTTTGGAGATGCTGGGTATCGATCCCCGTGGCTCTTGCATGCAAAGAGTGCACTCTACCGTCTTAGCTACATCTCAACAATTCTTACAGGACAAAATCCTAAACGTCCCATCATCAACAATAGTGAAAATGAAAACTATCCGTGCTCATTATGTCATAAATAAGAAAATTTTGAAATAGAAATAGAATATTTGGTAGTAGGATTCCTTTGGAGATGCAGGGTATCGCACCGTACTTCTCACATGCGAAGTGAACGCTCTACTATCTGAGCTACATCCCCACAATTCTTACGTCAACCTACCATCACCAATAATAGTGAAAATAGAAAAATATGTCTGCTCAATATGTCAAAATAAGAAAAGATTGAATAGAAATAAAACCATCTGAGCTACATCTCCACGATTTTTACATCACAAAACTTTAAATTCATCAAAAATAGTGAAAACGAAAAAAATATTTCTGCACATTATGTCATAAATAAGGAAATATTGAATAAAAATAAAACATTAATAACAAATAGTTTCTTTGAGAGATGCAAATGCAAAGTATGAATCCCCGTACCTCTTGCATGCTAAGTGAATGCTCTACCATCTAAGCTACATCCCCACAACTCTTATATCACAAAACTCTAAATTTTCTATCATAAGAAATATCGCTACGAATAGATTCTTTCGGAGATAAGAGGTATGATCCCCGTGCCTCTCGCATGCTAAGCGAGCACTCTACCATCTGAGCTACATCACCAAAATTCTCATATCACAAAACCCTAAATGTCTCGTCATCAATAATAGTGAAAATGAAAAATTATCTCTGCACATTATGTCATAAATAAAAATAAATTGAAAATAATTAATATATTTAATAATTGATAGTTATCCTTTAGAGATGCGGGTACCCGTCCCCATACCTCTGGCATGCAAAGCGAGTGCTCTACCATCTAAGCTACATCCCCATGATTCTTAATTCACAAAATATTAAATTTTACGTCATCAATAAAAGTGAAAATGAAAAAATATATCTACTCGTTATGTCATAAATAAGGAAAAATTGAATAGAAATAAATTATTAATAAAAAATAGTTTCTTTTAAAGATGTGGGGTATTGATCCCCATACCTCTTGCATGCTAAGCGAGGCTCTACCATCTAAGCTACATTCCCACATTACTTGCACCACAAAATCCTAAATTTTCCGTCATCAATAATAGTGAAAATGAAGAAATATCACTACTCAAAATGTCATGACTAAGGAAAATTTGAAAAGAAATAACATATTTAATAATAAATAGTTTTACTTTAGAGATGCGGGGTATCGATCCACAAACCTCTCGCATGCAAAGCAAGCACTCTACCATCTGAGCAACATCCCCACGATTCTTACATTAGAAAACCCTAAATGTCTTGTCATCAATAATTGTGAAAATGAAAAAAATATCTCCGCTCATTATGTCATAAATAAGGAAAGATTGAACAGAAATAAAATATTAATAACAAATAGTTTCTAAGTGAGTGCCTCTACCATCTGAGCTACATCCCCACAATACTTGCACCACAAAACCCTAAATTTTCCGTCATCAATAATAGTGAGAAATGAAGAAATATCGCTACTCAACATGTCATGACTAAGGAAAAATTGAAAAGAAATAACATATTTAATAATTGATAGTTTTATTTTGGAGATATGCGGGGTATCAATCCCCGTACCTCTCGCATGCAAAGCGAGCGCAATACCATCTGAGCTACATCCCCACGATTCTCATGTCACAAAGTCCTAAACGTCTCGTCATTAATAATAGATCCAAAATAGGAATTTCAAAATGGGGGAAAATTAGGTATAATTTATGAATCATTTCGACATAGAATGCATTGATATTATATTAATCCAATTATTATTTGGATTATTTAAGGCTTATCAATTCACATCCACAGTTTCATGGGAATGTATGTATTTAACTCAGTGTCATTTTATTGGATTTATTTAGTTCGTTTTATTCTACAATATCTCTTAAAAGGGCATTCTGAGAATCGAACTTGAGACCTCTCGCACCCAAAGCGAGAATCATAGCACTAGACAAAATTCACTTGTTAAGCCACTTAAAATGTTTGTATGAATCCTTGGACCTAGGTATTAAGGTCGTATTTTGTTGTATTGCAGGAAACACATGAAGTCTTCGATGCGCTTGAACTGAAGCCCTGGATGTAGAATGTGTCTTGGAGAACAAAACAAGAACATAATAAGATCAAAGAACTTTCTACTAGATCTACTTAACATTTGGATAGGCATACTTAGCGAAAGTGGGAACCATGAAATGATATTAAGAGTATTATCATTATAGTTTTAATGACCTTAATTTTTGTTTTTTTTTTTTTTTTTTTTTTTCTTTTTCATTATTTCCTAAGATGGTAAGTATAAAGCCTTGGGAGGTAAAGAAAGACTTTAGGTTGCTTCTGAATGGCCAAGCCATTGCGAACATGCTTGAGATTTGATATCTCTTTTCTAATTCCTTTATGTCGACTTTGTTGCCCAACAATTGGTGTAGAGAAGTTAAGAGGTATGTTTGAAAAGTAAATAATAGGAACAACAAGTTTATATAAATATGAAGTCCTTCGATAAGAAAAGATTTAGACATAGGGGCATTTGAGGTTGCACCCTAAGTGAGGGTTGTACCACTAAACCAAATGTCTTTTCTTAAATACCCAATATTTTTAGCTTGTACTCAAATATATATTTCTCTGATTGGTTGGATCGCTATAAAATGAAAAGTTGATGGTCTAATATTTTACTTGTAAGGGTTATCAAATAAACAAACAACCCAACAAAGGAAACAAATTAATCAATTTGGGTTGGATTGATTCGGTTTAGTTCATCCGATTGTTTGATTTAATTCTTCTATTTTTCCTCGTATGACAACAAAATAAAGTTGTTATGACAAACTCATATGAAACATAATTGCATTAATAGTACTCAGAGTTGGAGTCTATAAGTATTTCATCAACCTAAGTGCAAATCATGCTTCATTAAAGATGAGATAAACTTTAGTTAAGTGACGGAAACTTTAAATTGCTTCATGTGGAGCTTCAATTACTCTATGCTAGTTACAATCTTTAGGATTGACTAATTGGATACGAGTTCATTGATTTTGGAAAAATTTTGTGTAACTATCAACTACAACTTATGTTTTCAAATTTTTAAGTCATAATTTAGGTAGTTGGTGTTATGAGTCATAAACTTGTTTCTTTGCATAATATGGATTTAGTTGAACTGTTATTACCGATAAGATGGAGAAAGAAATTGTCTTTGAACCCACTTTAGTTTCATGTTTGGTGTGTTCAAGATAAAGCATAATTGTATTTATGATATTGAGCTTGGAGTCTATAAGAATTTAATGATCCTAAGAGAAATTCCTATTTTATTAGAGGAGACCAACTTTATTTAAGCTACTAGGAGTTCAAACTGACTTAAGAGTTCCGTGCGTGCTCATTTTATCCATGTTCTCCACTTCCTCCCATTTCTTCCTCTTCCTCCATCACATTCTTTATTTCTCTTCCCATTTCTCAATCTCCAACTCATCCTTTCTTTATCCCTAACCAATGCGGATTTGAATAAAGAAGGAGAAAATGAAAGAGAGTGAAGGAAGTCGGTATGAATTTAGCTTTGGAACTAGACATCGATGAGTATGATCTAACGAACATCAATACAAAAAATTTAATGACTTCTCTTTGGACCAACCAGGTAAGTTGTGTTACTATTGGCTTGGTTGGATGAATTGTATGAGGTATTAACAACGCGTGCTCCGTAGCCCCTCCACGTGTCGTACTTTGTGAGTGTTTGACATGTATTATGTTATGTTATGCTGTAACACGAGTTCAAATGAGGATTAATTTCTCAATTTTCTTTTTAAGTTCAAATTTTTAGGAATTTATTGAGAGATTTAGAGACCAAATTTAAATATGATATGGAAGAACAAACTAGTTACAAAAATTAAAAAAAAAAAAAACTGGTTAAAAGTATAAAAGAAAATAGTAAAAAAATAGGAAAATCGGTCAAAATTAATGCTAAGGTAAAATTTTCATTTTGACCAATCTTTCCTAGAGGACAGTAAGATGGCTAATTAGAGTTCAATAAAGAGGAAAAATAAAGAAAGAAAAAAAAAGGGCGAAAAAGAAGAATATAACTAGAGTTCAATAAAGAGTTGTTTGATATTAGAGCAACCGGATTTTAGATTATACAGATTTTTTTCTTAGGATAAAAAGTCGTATATCTCTATGACTCAGCTCAATGACACGTCTCACCGCGATCGAGTAAGTAGTCTAACCCTGTTTTGAAGTATATGATATGCTGTAAAACTTGTATCAATTTATTGTATGTTTTGAGTTTCGTGGTAGTTACAAAATGTCTTCGGACATTAAAGAGTGAATGTTAACCATATAAGACAATAATGGATTAAAGTTATAGTGTCTAGATAGGGTGAGGAGGAAAAGAGTGGTCGTGAGATATCTCACTAGCCTTAGGAAAACATAGAGTTGTCGCTGTAAGTGCGAGACATCTAACCAATGGAATTTTGGTACTAGAAATGATGAAACTAGAGATGGTCTCCAAACGTCTGTATGGACCATTTCCAATCGCACTTTCTATGGTTCTCTAGCAGCTTTTGTGAAGCTAACTTGTTTATATTTTTCCATAACGCAGTTCTCGCAAACACCCATATCAATATATTTTAGGCCTTCTGAAACTACATTCGCAGCCATCATCTTCATTTCTTTGAATCTCATATGTGCAAGTCTATTGAGACTATAGGGTGTATAAACATGGTTGCTGTTACTACGAGTTGTGTATAGGTTTCACCCTATAGTGGTGTATAGGGTTCAAGATTTTGTGTCATGCTACCACCATGACACCCTTCACAATCTTCCCTTAACTCTTTCGAAACTCAGCTGCATAACCTGTGCTATCAAACTGACCAATAGAGATCAGATTCTTCTTGAGATCAGGAATATATTTGATATCCTATAATGTGCACTCATTTTCTGTGTAGAGTGTGTATGCAGACATCTCTCTTCCCTTCAATCTCCAACGTTTGTTGTCGGCAAGATACACCTTCCCAAAATTTCCTTATTTGAAATTTTGAAACAACTTCTTACTTGAAGACAAATGAAACGGAGCAACTGAATCTAAAATCCAGAATTCAATTGGGCTGTTCACGCTAAGAATTAGAGCATTCTTAGTATCTTCTGCTGAATAGATAGAATCATTGTCATCTTCACATTTGTGATCTTGTTTTTCTTCAATTTTGTACCATCTGTCCGAAAGTGTCATTTTTCTCCACAATTTCAACACTTTACGTTTGGTTTGTTTGGAGATTTTTTTCGGTTCCTTGATTTTGATCGCACATGTTTGTTTGGGCTCTTTGATTTACTCCTTTCCCTTCGATCAACACTAAGAGCATTGTCTGATAAATCTCCAATTTCCCATTTGGGAATACTTTCGCTGATATCTCGAATTTCATCAAACTTCATTTAAGGTACTAGGAGTTTAAACTACTTCCATTGTAATTTCAATCACTCTACCAAGATTAAAAATTTAGGGTTGCTAATTGGACATCAATTCTCTAACTTTAGGTTATAATTTACGTAGTAACCATTATAATATTAATGAGCATAAGAGTTAAAATTCTTTCATAGACCATATGTGTTATAGTTAAAAGAATATATATATATATTATGTATGTCGAGGTCTGGATAAAGCACAAAGTAGCAAGGAACACCATTGTCGACTCTAGAACCACCCACATCTCATGATCGAGACCAATGCAAAATATTTTAGCATCCTTTGGCATCGAGATACAGGAAAGATGAACGTCGTCAAATTAGAAGCTTTACCTGTCTTAAGAGTCACAATGAGAACTCTAATCAAGTTGGAGCCTTGGACTAGGCAAATCATTTTGTGATAGTTGAAATAGATGACTTCGACGTCGTGTTAGGGATGAACGTCCTACTGGAACAGAAAGCCATTTATGTCCCTAGCAAAATGCCTAGTAGTAACGGAGTCTAATCCGAGATCATTCAGAAAAACATCCATCAACCAAGAGGGGTGAAAATGATGTCGATACTACAGTTGAGAAAGAATCTTAGCCATGATGAATCTACGCTTGCTGCTATTGTTGTAATTGAAAAGGGGAGTTCGAGTGAGCCAACCTCAATAGAAACCTTGTTGCAACTACATGAACACCACGACGCAAAAAAAGAAGGTCAGATAATGGATTTATCCACACTAGGAGAGATAAATCACAAGATTAGTTTTATGTTGCAATCGAGATCGCCTGCCACAAACAAATGTCATGCGGCTGAGCCTGAGCTAGCTAAATGACTTGTTAACAGTCGAGTTTATTAGACCCCCAAAGGCTCTTGTCAGTGATCACTCAAATGCTGGGCAAAGACACCAAGCCAACGCCTCTATTGGAGATGGAAGACAAAAACAAGCCACTGAAGCAACATATATTCACATAGAAATACTAGACGGATGAAGAGAATGGCCAGTCAGAAGCGTCGACAACAATAATTTCAAGAAAAATAAAGAGTTCATATAAGTTAATGTTAGATCAACTTCGAGTTCAAAGCAACAAGAACCAAAGATTGGTGCGAAAATACTATGGACTAGTCGAAGTTATCCACAAGATTATGAAGACATCATATAGGATCCAATTGCTCTTATGGATGCAGACTAACCTTGTTGTCCACGTCAGTAACTTGAATCGGTATTATTCTGACCAAGAAGACATCAAGCAGAAGTAGGTGGTATGACGTCATGTAAAGAAGAAAAAATTTCATGCAAAGAATGGAGGAAAGACCAGAGAAGACATGAAGAGTCAACGAACCTAGAAGTGATTTTCAACAGCTCCTAGTAGATTGGAAGAGACTCCTCATTCTGATATTAGCGGGAAGCGCATCGAGAGACCTAAAGTCAGCCACATCCTACAATGCTGAGTTTATGAAGAGTTGGTTGAAGAAAGTTGGAAAGATACCAATAGATAAGACATGAAGAGTCAACGAACCAAGAAGTGATTTTTGAAGAAAGTAGGAAAGATACCAACAGAAGACATGAAGAGTCAACGAACCAAGAAGTGATTTTTGAAGAAAGTAGGAAAGATACCAACAGAAGACCTGAAGAGTCAAAGAGTTGGTTGATAGAGATATCAAGTGAAGAGTCAACGAACCAAGAAGTGATTTTTGAAGAAAGTAGGAAAGATACATGTTGGGTTTTATGTCCTAAAACTCATAGTTTGTAAACAAAAACATATTCTATTTTCAATAAAGTTATTATTGTTGTTTATTGAGTAACTCCTACCCATGCAAATCTAAGAATAATTCCGAATAAACAGGAGTTCATAGTTAACTCAGGATTAAGATCGAGTTACCTAGGTCATCGAATGAAAAATCAGTCTCAACAATAAACTACATTATAAAGTGAGGATGGTTTTCTTCATTGTCCGATCTTATGCAATACTCATTGCATAGGACGCCCCCACTCACATGTACAATTTAGTGATCACATGGTTTATATCATATATAAAAGTGGGACGCATCCATAGTGTCCCCAGAATAAGGTTGAGAAAAGTGGGCCGCATTCATAGTGTCCTCAGAATAAGGTACTCAACCTTATCCCTGTACTATAGATCATTTTTACTATATACTTGAACTTGATCCACTCTAATGTCTCTACATATAGTTCAAGTAATCAATCCCTGTTTTTTATAGATCATTTTGACTATATACTTAAACTTGATCTACTCTGATGTTTCTACATATAGTTCAAGTAATTAGAGTAATCAATCCCTGTACTATAGATCATTTTGACTATATACTTGAACTTGATCCACTCTGATGTCTCTACCTATAATTCAAGTAATCAGAGTGTTCTTAGTTTAGTTCAAGTAATCAGAGTGTTCTTAGTTTATTGGATTTAGATTAATGATCGTAACATTCACTTTATTTAATAACAATCTTTACCGAATAAACTTAAATAATAAATTTATTGAACTGAGTTCTAGGACATAAAACTCAACAAATACAATCAATTCTACTGATTGATCATTAATAAAAGAAAACTAGGCAATCGATCCTTGTACCTCTCGCATGCAAAGAGAACACTCTACCATCTTAGCTACAACCCCACAATTCTTACATCACAAAACTCATAGGTCCGTCATAAATAATAGTGAAAATGAAAAACTAAATAGTGAAAATGAAAGCTATCTCTCCTCATTATGTCATAAATAAGAAAAAAATTGAAAAGAAATAATATATTTAACAATTGATAGTATTCTTTGGAGATGCATGGTAACGATCCCCGCACCTCTCGTATGCAAAACGATTTCTCTACCATCTGAGCTACATCCCCACAATTATCCCTTCTCATTATGTCGTAAATAAGAAAAAATTGAAAAGAAATAATATATTGTGATTTTGCTTTTCTTCAATTTTGTACAATCTGTCTGAAAGTGTCATTTTTCTACTTTACGTTTGGTTTCTTTATTTTGATCGCCCATGTTTGTTTGGGCTCTTTGATGGTTTGTTGATTTCTTTATTTTGATCGCCCATGTTTGTTTGGGCTCTTTGATTTGCTCTTTGATTTCTCCAATTTCCCATTTGGGAATACTTTCACTGACATCTCAAATTTCATCAAAATTTCATCAAATTTTCGTACATATTTGACAACACCTTCAATAGGCCCCGATGTCGTCTTCTCTATGATGACGTTGAATGTCGTGTTTCTGGGCAGCTTCAACCAGATCAACCCTAAGACGTGACAATCTTTGAGTTTCCACTCCTCCGCGGTTATGGTATCTGGCTTCACCCCAGAGTGTTTTTGCTGCATTAGGAACATGCTCCGAAGAAGGAGCACCAAGTCTTTGAAGAAGAAGATCCAATCTAGCTAGCTAATTTTCACTTGTAAGAAACAACAAACTATTTAATTTGATATAATTGTGGGGGCATTTCATGAATCGAATTCAAGACCTCTCACACCCGAAGCAAGAATCATACCACTAGACCAAATGCCCTTGTAGTGGATCAATCATTTTTAGTTGCTAGTCCATGTGTTTTGCGTGCCTCAAGATTTGAAATTTATCCAAGTGTGTTTTTGTGCTTTAAAACCTACTATTATTGTCACGTTAATTTCACATTGTCCATCACATAATAGAATTTATTCTTCAACCCAATTGGATGTACTTCCATTAATATTATTAAGAAATATAAACATAAATAAAGTTCATATCCTATAATTCCTACCTTGCAGGTTTGAGATTATGAATGACCGTGCTCAAATTATTTTGGTTGAAGCTGCATTGCCACTAAAGCATATGCATTTGTTTGGGATAGATATTGAAACAATAGGTTTGAATTTTAAGTAAAATTTCACCCAAACTAAGTTTTTGAAAAGACTTTTATTTCATTTTTATTTTTTTATTTTTTTAAATTTTTAAATTTTAATTTTCAAAACCTATATTTGATATGTCAAAACTACTTCTTTACTACCTTTAACAATATTGATATTGTAAAATGGGATTAACTTTTTTTTAAGTTGTAGTTTTATTTTACTACTAGGTTTGCTTCTATCTCGGGTTAAAAAAAAATGTGCTAGACATAATTCCTCTTTTATTGGTATATGTACTTACTCCATTTGTATTTACTTCATTTTAAACAAAAGTTCATAGGAATTAATAAACCCATGTGCTTAATACATTCCCTAAACTTGTTTGTATTAGGATAAATTACAATCAATAGGAAGAGAAGAAATCCGGAAAATAAGTAGAAGGTTGAGAATTTCACTCAACCACACAATCGAACTTGATAGACTCATGTGCAATTCTACCCCTAACAATTTCTTGAAACTTAGAAATGGTAGAGATAATGCTCGGATTTTAAGGGGAACTTCTTAAATTGATCTTCATTCCTCTAAAATCTGATTTTTACATAATAATTTGAGGATATTTATAGTCTCAGCACAAGAGAAGTTCGTGGCCTAGATCTCAATCCCTTTGAATCTCCCCCTTTGACCATTACATACTTTATGAATTAAAAATAAATAAAGTTTTCTAACAACTCATCTAATGATGCTTGCAACTTCATCCTCTACTTCAACTGTGTAAATATTCACTTATGAAGCTCCAAATGGTCCCTCCTCAATCGAATAAGCTTGTAACACATGAAATGAGAGTTGAACAAAGCTTATCCAATTTTATACATGAAGAATGAATGCTTGTTGAATTTTCTTGGCTGGTCCAGTTGGAACATTTGGATCACCGTGATCCTTGTCATCTTCCCCCTCTTCAAAAGGATTCGTCCTCGAATCAGAAAAATCATCACCTACATAGAACTCAAGTTAGCAACATTGAATATTGAAAGTATAATGTGCTAAAAATTCTCCAGAAAGATCATTTTATATGCATTGTTATTAATTATTTCAAGGACTTGAGAAGGGTTATCCCCTCTTGGATGTAACTTTGTCTCCCTTTGAGATGGAAATCGCTCCTTGCGAAAATGTATCCAAACCCAGTTATCGAGTTGAAAAATGATTTCCTTCCGTCCTTTGTTAATTCTTTAAGCAACTTTGAAATTTTGTTTCTCAATTGTCTCCTTCACCTCTTTATGCAATGTTTTGATCATACCTTTACTTGTGGTTGATTTACTCACAAAAATATTTAATTCTTAAAGTAACTTTTTGTTTCTCAATTGTCTCCTTTCACCTCTTTATGCAATGTTTTGATCATATCTGCCTTACTTGTGGTTGCTTTACTCATAAAAATATTAGAATGAATAGGAAGCAAATCAAGAGGCGTAAGTGGATTAAATCCATAAACATCTTTAAAAGGAGAACAATGAGTGGTACTATGAATTGATCTAAAGGAGAACGGTACTATGAATGAATTGCTCTATTATATGCCGTCTCTACAAATGACAAACATTCGTCCCAAGACTTAATATTCTTACAAATAATAGGCAGATTAAATCCATAAACATTTTCAGAAGGAGAACAATCAGTGGTACTATGAATTGCTCTAACGAGAACGGTACTATGAATTGCTCTATTATATGTCATCGCTACAAATGGCAAACATTAGTCCCAAGACTTAATATATTCTTAGAAATAATAGGCAATAATCCAATTTATCCCATACCATACTTTTCAAGAGTGACTTAAAAATTTAACATCCATATCCACATTTAAACGCGTATACAATACATTTAAAATATCTCATTAAGGCACCACCGTATTATAGAGCATTTAAGAATATAGAGTCGGGTATTCGGGGTATCGATCCCCGTACCAATCGCATGCAAAGAGAGCACTCTACCATCTTAGCTACATCCCCACAATTCTTATATAACAAAACCCAAAACTACCCGAGATCAATAATAGTGAAAAGGATAAAATATTTGTGCTCATTACGTCAGAAATAAGGTAAAATTGAATAGAAATAAAATATTAATAACGAATAGTTTCTTTAGGAAATGAATTTCTGCTCATATAGTTTCTTTAGGAGATGTAGGGTATCAATCCGCTCACCTCTCACATGGAGCGTTCTACCATATGAGCTATATCCCATTGATTCTTACATCACAAAATCCTAAACGTCTCGTCATTAATAATAGTGAAAATGAAAAAGTATTTTTGCTCATTATTTCATAAATAAGAAAATATTGAAAAAAAAAATGATACATTTAATAATCGATAGTCTTCCTTTGGAGATGCGGGGTATCGATCCCCATACCTCTCACATGCAAAGAGTGCTCTATCATCGATCCCCATACTCTCACATGCAAAGAGTGCTCTATCGTGTGAGTTACATCCCCACAATTCTAGCATCACAAAACCTATTTTTCACATGCAAAGAGTCCTCTATCATCTGAGTTCCCCACAATTCTAGTATTAGTGAAGTGCTCTATCCTGTGAGTTACATCCCCACAATTCTAGCATCACAAAACCTATTTTTCACATGCAAAGAGTCCTCTATCATCTGAGTTCCCCACAATTCTAGCATCACAAAACCTAAAACAGTCCTCTATCATCTGAGTTCCCCACAATTCTAGCATCACAAAACCTATTTCTCACATGCAAAGAGTCCTCTATCATCTGAGTTCCCCACAATTCTAGCATCACAAAACCTATTTCTCACATGCAAAGAGTCCTCTATCATCTGAGTTCCCCACAATTCTAGCATCACAAAACCTATTTCTCACATGCAAAGAGTCCTCTATCATCTGAGTTCCCCACAATTCTAGTATCAGTGAAAATGAAGAAATATCCTACTCAACATGTCATGAATAAGGAAAAATTGATAGATTTCTTTTGGAGATGCAAGGTTTTGATCCCTATACCTCTCACATGCAAAGTGAGCACTCTACCATTTGAGCTAGATCCCCACAATTATCCCTACTCATTATGTTGTATATAAGAAATGATTGAAAAGAAATAATATATGTAGTAATCAATTCATTTGGAGAAGCAAGGTATCGATCCCGTACTTCCCACGTGGGAAGCTCTACCATTTGAGCTACATCCCTACAATTCTTACATCAGAAAATTCAAAACATCCTGTCATCAATAATTGTGAAAATGAAAAATATCTCCGCTCATTATATCATAAATAAGGAAAGATTGAGTAGAAATAAAATAGTAATAACAATTAGTTTCTTTTTTAGATGTGGGGTATCGATTCCCGTACCTCTTGCATGCAAAGAAAGCATTTTACCATCTGAACTACATCCCCACAATTATTACATCACAAAATCCCAAACGTCACGTCATCAATAAAAGTGAAAATGAAAAACTATCTCTGCTCACTAGGTCATAAATAAGGAAAGATTTAATAGCAATAAAATATTAATAACAAATATTTTAACAAATAATTTCTTTTGGAGATGTGGGGTATCGATCCTCGTACCTCTCGCATGCAAAGAGTGCATTAAATCATCTTACCTATATCCCCCACAATTCTTACACCACAAAACCATAAATGTCCCGTCATCTGTAATAGTGAAAATGGAAAACTACCTTTGCTCATTATGTCATAAATAATATTAATAATCGATGGTTTTCCTTTAGAGATGCATGATAGCGCTCTACCATTTAAGCTACATCCATATAATTCTTAAAATATCTCTGCTCATTATGTCGGGGTATCGGGGTATCGATCCCCGTGGCTCTTGCATGCAAAGAGTGCACACTACCATCTTAGCTACATCCCAACAATTCTTACATGACAAAATCTTAAACGGCCCATCATCAACAATAGTGACAATGAAAACTATCCTTGCTTATGTCATAAATAAGAAAAATTTGAAATAGAAATAGAATCTTTGGTAGTAGGATTCCTTTGGAGATGCAGGGTATCAATCCCCGTACTTCTCACATGCGAAGCAAGCGCTCTACCATCTGAGCTACATCCCCACAATTCTTACATCATAAAATCCTAAACATACCATCACCAATAATAGTGAAAATAAAAGAATATCTCTGCTCTATGTCAAAATAAGAAAAGATTGAATAGAAATAAAACCATGTGAGCTACATCCCCGCATGCAAAGTGATCGCTCTACCATCTGAGTTACATCCATCCCCGCATGCAAAGTGATCGCTCTACCATCTGAGTTACATCCCGATTCTTACATCACAAAACTTTTAATTCATCAATAATAGTGAAAACAAAAAAATATCTCTGCTCATTATGTCATAATTAAGAAAATATTGAATAAAAATAAAATATTAATAACAATTAGTTTCTTCTAGAGATGCAAATGCAAAGTATCGATCCCCGTACCTCTTGCATGCTAAGCGAATACTCTACCGATTTTTTTTTAGTGCATCTTCCTGAAAAGAATTGTGACGACAGATGACCTAGGTAAAACTACTATTGGGAGATCAGTGCAATAGAGAATCTGTGCCCGTTAACTTAACAAAGACTTCCTAGAAAAAAAATATCATAGAACAATTTGTGTGGGTCTAGGGTATAATGCCTTTGAAGTTAGGGTCAAGGGTGTAATGCCTTTGAAGTTAGGGTCGAGGCTCTATCAAAATTCTGCAATAGAAAATAAATGTCATAAATTATAATTAAAAAGATTAAATATAGCTTCTTCTTCCTTTTTTTTTTTCATACATCTTTATGTGCCATAAATTATAATTAAAAAGATTAAATATAGCTTCTTCTTCCTTTTTTTTTTTCATACATCTTTATGTCTTTGTTCAACTTGATATAATTGTAGGCGGCATTTCGAGAATCGAACTCGAGACCTCTCGCACCCGAAGCGAAAATCATACCACAAAACCAAATGCCCTTGTAGTGAATTTATCCTTTTAGTTGCTAGTTCATATGTTTTATGCGCCTCTATATTTAAAATTTGTCCATATGTTTTTGTGCTTTAAAATCTATCTGGTACCTTTGAGATTATGAATGACCCACCTCAAATTATTTTGGTTAAGCCGCCACCATTCTTTGCTACCATTTAACAATATTTATAAAAGGATTGCTATCTCATGTTAGAAAAAACTTATAATACCGTCCTTGGATACCATTTAACAATATTTATAATAATTAATTATTTTGGTTGAAGCCGCGCCCACCATTCTTTGCTACTATTTAACAATATTTATAATACGTTGAGCATTCTTTGCTACTATTTAATCATACTTCGTCCCTTGCTACCATTTAACAATATTTATAATGGGATTGCCATCTCATGCTAGAAAAAATTGGTGAGTACATGCAATCTCAAATTAGAATCATAATCATATGACCAAAGTAATAAGAGAATTAAGGACAGAAGCATTCTAAGATGTGAACTCGGGACCTCCCACACCCTAAGAAAGAATAATACCACTAGACCGAATTTCCGACATCTATCATTTTTAGCTCTCACTCGATATGATTTTTTATCTCAAGTTTGAAATCTATATTTGTTTGGAGTTGATGAGCTAAAAGGAAGTTCAACAAGGTGAGGTAGGTCTTTTTGTATAAGAGGAAGTTCAAGGATTTAATGAAAGAAAATCATCAACCTTTTTAACTTTTCAATCAATACATGACATCATTAATTAATAAATTGTTTTACCTACAAAAACACAGTGAAACAAACCACAAATTCTTAATAAATAAGTTGTTTTACCTAAAAAAACACAAAGTGAAACAAATTAAGTGCATTGGATTGATATACGACATTCTTAATTAATAAATTATTTTACCTACAAAAACACAAAGTGAAACAAAACACGAAATTCTTAATTAATAAATTTTTTTACCTAAGAAAACACAAAGTGAAACAAACTAAGTGCATTGGATTTATACACTATTTAGGTCTTTTATATTAAAGGAAAAATTCAAGAGTTGATCTCAAAACCTCTCCCACCAAAAGCAAGAATCATACCACTAGACCAAATATCTTTGTTGTGGATGTTAACGATATAAGACAATACTGAATCAAAGTTATACTATCTAGATATGGTGAGGAGGAAAAGAGTGGTAGTGAGATATCTGAATAGCCTTAAAAAAACAGAGAGTTGTTGCTACAGAGTGCGAGACATCTAACCAATGAAATTTTGATACTAGAAATGATGAAACTGGAGATGGTCCCTAAACGTCTGTATGAACCATTTCCAATCGCACTTTCTACGGTTCTTTGGCAGCTTTTGTGAAGCTAACTCGTTTATATTTTTCCATAACGCAACTCGCACAAACACCCATATCAATAGATTTTAGGCCTTCTAAAACTCCATTCACAGCCATCATCTCATTTTTTATAATCTCATATGTGCAAGTCTATTGACACTACTGTAAGGTGTATAAACATGATTGTTGTTGCTCAGAGTGCTTCCAATTCAAGTAGACTTTAATTGAAAGCACTCTTAGCAATAACAACCATGTTTATACACCCTATAGTGGTGTATAGGGTTCCAGATTTTGTGTCTTGCTACCACCATGACACCTTTCACAATCTTCCCCAAACTCTTTCCAAACTCGGCTGCATAACTTGTGCTATTCAACTGACCAAAAGAGATCAGATTCTTCTTGAGATCATGAATATATCTAACATCCTATAACGTCCACCTATTTCCTGCTAGAGTTTGTATGCAGACATCTCT